>NW_024113314.1:0-9467 GCF_003073215.2 Triticum urartu | reverse complement strand
AAGAGAAGAAGATCAGTGGCATCAATGAGCCTATGGTTTATGCGTAGTTTCTATGCACGAGTAGAACACAAAGTAGTTGTGGGTGTCGATTTTTTCGATTTGCTTGCCGTTACTAGTCTTATCTTGATTCGGCGGCATCTTGGGATGAAGCGGCCCGGACCGACCTTACACGTACTCTTACGTGAGACTGGTTCCACCGACTGACATGCACTAGTTGCATAAGGTGGCTAGCGGGTGTCTGTCCCTCCCACTTTAGTCGGATCGGATTCGATGAAAAGGGTCCTTATGAAGGGTCAATAGAAATTGGCATATCACGTTGTGGTTTTGGCGTAGGTAAGAAACGTTATTGCTAGAAACCTATAACAGCCACGTAAAAACTTGCAACAACAATTAGAGGATGTCTAACTTATTTTTGCAGCATATGCCTTGTGATGTGATATGGCCAAAAGGATGTGATGAATGATATATGTCATGTATGAGATTGATCATGTTCTTGTAATAGGAATCACGACTTGCATGTCGATGAGTATGACAACCGGCAGGAGCCATAGGAGTTGTCTTAATTTATTTATGACCTGCGTGTCAACATAAACGTCATGTAATTACTTTACTTTATTGCTAAAGTGTTAGCCATAGTAGTAGAAGTAATAGATGACGAGACAACTTCAAGAAGACACGATGATGGAGATCATGGTGTCATGCCGGTGACAACGATGATCATGGAGCCCCGAAGATGGAGATCAAAAGGAGCAAAATGATATTGGCCATATCATGTCACTATTTGATTGCTGTGATGTTTATCATGTTTTACATCTTATTTGCTTAGAACGACGGTAGCTTAAATAAGATGATCCCTCACTAAAATTTCAAGAAAAGTGTTCCCCCTAACTGTGCACCGTTGCGAAGGTTCGTCGTTTCGAAGCACCACGTGATGATCGGGTGTGATAGATTCTAACGTTCGAATACAACGGGTGTTGACGAGCCTAGCATGTACAGACATGGCCTCGGGACACATGCGAAACACTTAGGTTGACTTGACGAGCCTAGCATGTACAGACATGGCCTCGGAACACGGAAGACCGAAAGGTCGAACATGAGTCGTATAGAAGATACGATCAACATGAGATGTTCACCGTTGATGACTAGTCCGTCTCACGTGATGATCGGACACGGCCTAGTCGATTCGGATCATGTTTCACTTAGATGACTAGAGGGATGTCTATCTGAGTGGGAGTTCATTAAATAATTTGATTAGATGAACTCAATTATCATGAACATAGTCTAAATTGTCTTCCAAATATGTTGTAGATAAATAGCTCACGTTGTAGCTCCCTGTTTCAATACGTTCCTAGAGAAAGATTAAGTTGAAAGATATTGTAAGCAATGATGCGGACTAGGTCCGTAGTCCGAGGAGTGTCCTCACTGCTACACAGAAGGCTTACGTCTTTGATGCACCGCTCGATGTGCAAACCCCTACAACGTCGTCTGTGGATGTTGTGAACACCTGACAGACACATCCTGATGACTATCATGATAGTTTAGTGCACCATACTTTACGGCTTAGAATCGGGATTCCAATGACGTTTTGAACGCCATAGAACATATGTTCCAAGAGCTGAAATTGGGATTTCAGGCTCATGCCCGTGTTGAGAGGTGTGAGACCTCTGACAAGTTCTTTTGCCAACAAGATGGAGGAGAATAGCTCAGCTAGTGAGCATGTGCTCAGAATGTCTGGGTGCTACAATCACTTAAATCAAGTGGGAGTTAAACTTCCAGATAAGATAGTGATTGATAGAGTTCTCTAGCCACTATCACTAAGCTACTAGATCTTCATGATGAACTATGACATGCAAGGGATGGAGTTGATCCCGGAGCTGTTCGCGGTGCTTAAGACCGCAAAAGGTAGAAATCAAGAAGGAGCATCAAGTGTTGATGGTTTAACAAGACCACTGGTTTCAAGAAGGGCAAGGGCTAGAAGGGAAACTTCATGGATGGCAAACCAGTTGCCGCTCCAGTGAAGGAACCCAAGGTTGAACCCAAACCCGAGACTAAGTGCTTCTATTGTAAGGGGAACGGTCACTGGTAGCGGAATTACCCCAAATGCATGGTAGATAAGAAGGCTGGCAACTTCAACAAAGTATATACGTGTTATTAATGTGTACCTCACTAGTACTCCTGGTAGCACCTGGGTATTGGATACCGGTTCAGTTACTATTATTGGTGACTTGAAGCAAAAGCTACGGACTAAACGGAGACTGGCTAAGGGCGAGGTGACGATGTGTGTTGGAAGTGTTTCCAAAGTTGATGAGATCACCATCGCACGCTCCATCTGCCTTCGGGATTAGTATTGAACCTAGATAAATGTTATCAGGTGTCTACGTTGAGCATGAATATGATTAGATCATGTTCATTGCAATACGGTTATTCATTTAAATTAGAGAATAATGGTTATTCTGTTTACATGAATGATACCTTTCATGGTCATGCACCCTATGTGAATGGTTCATTGAATCTCGGTCGTGGTAATACACATGTTCACGCCAAAAGATGTAGAGTTAATAATGATAGTACCACTTTCTCGTGGCACTGCCGCTTAGGTCATATTGGCGTAAGATGCATGAAGAAACTCCATGTCGATGGATGTTTGGAGTCACTTGATTTTGAATCACTTGACACATGCGAGCCATGCCTCATGGGCAGGATGACTAAGACCCCGTTTTCAGGTACAATGAAACGGGCAAGTGACTTGTTGGAAATCATGCATGCTGATGCGTGTGATCCAATGAGAATTGAAGCGTGCGGTGGATATCGCTATTTTCTCATCTTCACTGACGATTTGGGTAGATATAGGTATATCTACTTAATGAAGCACAAGTCTGAAACGTTTGAAAAGTTCAAGCGATTTCAGAGTGAAGTTAAGAATCATCATAACAATAAGATCATGTTCCTACGATCTGATCAAAAGGGGATTTTCTGAGTTATGAGTTTGGCAATCACTTAAGACATTGTGGAATTGTTTCACAGTTGAAGCCACCTGGAACACCACAAGGTAATGGTGTGTCCGGATCGTAATCGAACACCTATGAGATATGGTGCGATCTATGATGTCTCTTACAATCTACCGTTTTCATTTTGAGGTTATGCGTTAGAGACAGCTGCATTCACTTTAGATAGGACACCATCTAAGTCCGTTGAGACGACGTCGTATGAACATTGGTTTGGCAAGAAACCAAAGTTGTCGTTTCTTAATGTTTGGGGCTGCGATGCTTAAGGCTTCAGCCGGAGAAGCTCGAACCCAAAGCGGACAAACACATCTTCATAGGATACCCAAAGGTAACAGTTGGGTATACCTTCTATCTCAGATCCGAGGGCAAATTGTTTGTCGCTAAGAACGGGTCCTTTCTCGAGAAGGAGTTTCTCTCGAAAGAATTGAGTGGGAGGAAGATAGAACTTGATGAGGTTGTCGAACCTTTACTTCAACCAGAGAGTGATGCAACACAGAAAGATGTTTTCTGTGGCGCCTACGTCTGTTGAATAGGAAGTTAATGATAGTGATCATGAAGCTTCGGATCAAGTTGCTATCGAACCTCGTAGTCACAAGGATATGTACTACTCCTGAGTGGTACGGTAATCCTGTCTTAGATATCATGTTGTTAGACAACAATGAACCTACGAGCTATGGAGAAGCGATGGTGGGCCCGTATTCCGACAAATGGTTAGAAGCCATGAAATCCGAGATAGGATCCATGTATCAGAACAAAGTATGGACTTTGGTGGACTTGCCCGATGATCGGCAAGCCATTGAGATAAATGGATCTTTAAGAAGAAGACGGACGTGGGCGGTAATGTTACCGTCTATGAAGCTCGACTTGTGGGAAAGAGTCTTTTCACAAGTTCAAGGAGTTGACTACGATGAGAATTTCTCACCCGTAGCGATGCTTAAGTCCGTCGGAATCATGTTAGCATTAGCTGTATTTTTCGATTATGAAATCTGACAGATGGATGTCAAAACAAGTTTTCTTACCAGTTTTCGTAAGAAAAAGTTGTATGTGATACAATAAAAGGTTTTGTCATCCTAAGGATGCTAAAAGGTATGCTAGCTCCAGCAATCCTTCTATGGACTAGAGCAAGCATCTCGGAGTCAGAAATTCATGCTTTGATTAGAGTGATCAAAGCTTTTAGGTTTATACAATGTTTGCTAGAAACTTGTATTTACAAGAAAGTGAGTGGGAGCACTACAACATTTCTGATAAGTATATGTGGATGACATATTGTTGATCCGAAATAATGTAGAATTTCTGGAAAGCATAAACGGTTGTTTGAAGAGTGTTTTTCAAAGGAAGACCTGGATAAAGCTGCTTACAAATTGGGCATCAAGATCTATAGAGATAGATCAAGACGCCTGATGATACTTTCAAAGAACGCACACCTTGACATGTTTTTGAAGGAGTTCAAAATAGATCAGTCAAAGAAGGGGTTCTTACCTGAGTTGTAAGGTGTGAAGTTGAGTAAGACTCAAAGCTTGACCACGGCAGAAGAAAGAGGAAGGACGAAGGTCGTCCCCTATGCTTTTGTCATAGGCTCTATACGGTATGCCATGCTGAAGTACCGCACCTGATGTGTGCCTTGCCACATGTCTGGCAAGAGGGTACAAAGGTGATCTAGGAGTAGATCACCAGATAGCGGTCAAAATTATCCTTAGAGGAATAAGGAAATGTTTCTTGGTTATGGAGGTGATAAAGAGTTCGACGTAAAGAGTTACGTCGATGCAAGCTTAACACCTATCCGGATAGCTCTGAGTAGAGATACCGGATACGTATAATGGAGCAACAATTTGGAATAGCTCCAAGTGGAACGTGGTAGCAGCATCTACGATATGACATAAAGTTTTGCGAAATACATAGGGATCTGAATATGGCAAGACCCGTTGACTACAACCTCTCTCACAAGCATAACATGATCAAACCCAGAACTCTTTGAGTGTTTATCACATAGTGATGTGAACTAGATCATTGAGTCTAGTAGACTCTTGGATGTTGGTCACATGGCGATGTGACCTGTGAGTGTTAATCACATGGCGATGTGAACTAGATTATTGACTCTAGTGCAAGTGGGAGACTGTTGGAAAATATGCCCTAGAGGCAATAATAAATTAGTTATTATTATTATATTTCATTGTTCATGATAATCGTTTATTATCCATGCTAGAATTGTATTGATAGGAAACTCAGATACATGTGTGGATACATAGACAACACCATGTCCCTAGTAAGCCTCTAGTTGACTAGCTCGTTGATCAATAGATGGTTACGGTTTCCTGACCATGGACATTGGATGTCGTTGATAACGGGATCACATCATTAGGAGAATGATGTGATGGACAAGACCCAATCCTAAGCCTAGCACAAAGATCGTGTAGTTCGTATGCTAAAGCTTTTCTAATGTCAAGTATCATTTCCTTAGACCATGAGATTGTGCAACTCCCGGATACCGTAGGAGTGCTTTGGGTGTGCCAAACGTCACAACATAACTGGGTGGCTATAAAGGTACACTACAGGTATCTCCGAAAGTGTCTGTTGGGTTGGCACGAATCGAGACTGGGATTTGTCACTCCGTGTACGGAGAGGTATCTCTGGGCCCACTCGGTAGGACATCATCATAATGTGCACAATGTGACCAAGGAGTTGATCACGGGATGATGTGTTACGGAACGAGTAAAGAGACTTGCCGGTAACGAGATTGAACAAGGTATCGGGATACCGACGATCGAATCTCGGGCAAGTACAATACCGCTGGACAAAGGGAATTGTATACGGGATTGATTGAATCCTCGACATCGTGGTTCATCCGATGAGATCATCGTGGAACATGTGGGAGCCAACATGGGTATCCAGATCCCGCGTTGGTTATTGGCCGGAGAGTTGTCTCGGTCATGTCCGCATGGTTCCCGAACCCGTAGGGTCTACACACTTAAGGTTCGGTGACGCTAGAGTTGTTATGGGAAATAGTATGTGGTTACCGAAGGTTGTTCGGAGTCCCGGATGAGATCCCGGACATGACGAGGAGTTCGAATGGTCCGGAGGTGAAGATCGGTATATTGGACGAAGGGTATTGGAGTCCGGAATTGTTCCGGGGGTACCAGGTGATGACCAGCGTGTCCGAAAGGGGTTTCGGAGGCCCCGGCAAGCGTTGGGGGGCCTTATGGGCCAAGGGGAGAGGGCACATCAGCCCACTAAGGGGCTGAGCGCCCCTCCCACCCCATCTCACGTAACCAGGAGAGGTGGGGGCGCCACCCCTAGGGCAGCCGCCCCTCCCGGCTTGGGGGGCAAGTTTCCTAGGGGGTGGGGGCGCCCAAACCCATCTAGGGTTTCCCCTGTGGCCGCCGCCCCTCCCCTAGGGAACCCTAGGGCGCCTCCCCCTCCTCCCTTCCCCCTATATATAGTGAGGAGAGAGAGGGCAGCCGCACCCTTCCCCTGGCGCAGCCCTCTTCCTCCTCCAACACCTCATCCTCCTCCGTAGTGCTTGGCGAAGCCCTGCCGGAGAACCACGAGCTCCATCACCACCACGCCGTCGTGCTGCGGAGTTTTCCCTCAACTTCTCCTCTCACCTTGCTGGATCAAGAAGGAGGAGACGTCTCCCAACCGTATGTGTGTTGAACGCGGAGGTGCCGTCCGTTCGGCGCTAGGATCATCGGTGATTTGGATCACGACGAGTACGACTCCATCAACCCCGTTCACTTGAACGCTTCCGCTTAGCGATCTACAAGGGTATGTAGATGCCTCTCCTCCCTCGTTGCTAGATTACTCCATAGATTGATCTTGGTGATGCGTAGAAAATTTTAAATTTCTGGTACGATCCCCAACAAGGAATGTGCTAGAGATGTAATTTTTGAATGAACATGCTCATGTGATCCTGTAATGTGAAACGAGTTCATTTGCGCTATGCAACGCTTTTTGAATTTAAAAGTATTACCTTCTGTGTGGCTGTTTATAAAATCTGAGAGTTGGCCAGTCGTCGGCTTCTGCCCCCATGTAACTAGTACTGGGGTGTTCGGGATAAACCTGAGCACTCTTTATCCCAATTTTGGGTCCTTCGAGGGAGGTGTTCAGCACTACGAACCAGGCAATCGGACTATATGGTTTATCACTCTCACTTAGCCATAGAAGTCTACAATTTTAAATTTTGGCGAAGCCCCTAGTATTCGGAAGGCCGAATTTGGGGCGCTATATACGCCTAAGTCGGGCAAGGCCGACTCCTCGCCCGAAGCGAAAAAGTCTTTAAGGACTTGAGACCTCTCGAACAGCGACCAGCTCTCGCCTTATCATGACAGTCAGTTTTCGGCTTTCTCTACTACTAAGGTGCTCGTCCGGAAGAACCGGGACACAATCGCAGTAGTTCTCCCAGTGCTACCTTAGCCGATATAGCGGAACGTAAGGTACCAAAACATGGGAGCCGGGCAAACCCAACTATTGACCCAAGACATGATTCAGCTGATGCATATAATGCTATAAGTTCGGGGTGCCGCACTGTCGAAAGTGTTCGGACTTCTCACAGCCGTATTATGGGGTAAACGAAAGCCCCTGGCGTACTGACCGTACCAGAATGTACGGGTGCAATTGTTGTAAATGAACATATAAGAAAAAGGGATGGATAATGCAATAATAGACTAATGCTATGCATTGTTATTTAAATAATACGTCGAAGCGTACTGATACAAGTAGTGCAATAAGCAAAAAAATAGGACTATTTGACATGTCCTATCCAAGGGCAAGCTGCATAGGGTAGTAAAAAGCGGGTATATCGATTGTTATTAGAGACCACCTGGGGGTTCCCTTGTACGTCTTAGCTTCTTGCCTCCTTGGTTGTTCCTTCCCGTAATGTGTCGGCAATCATACTGCCGGAAAGGGCTTCCAGAGAGTAAGGTCCTGAAAGAAAAAATGATAAAGGTATGCAGCCCCTAGGGCGGTTAAGCCGCATTGCGGGACGTGCCCTGATCGTGCCCCCGCCTATGCCCATGGTATTTTCAGTGCGTAATTATGTACGCGCGGCATGGATTTCGTGCTTGACTGGGACTTAGGACGGGGGCCGAATTGCTAGGCGAGCTCTGAACGTGCCAGGCGATCCTGTTGCAGTTACTCCAGACTCGCTTGACGGTGTCCGGGGGCTGTATCGCCGAATTGGTGGTTTGCCTTAAAAGGCTGCTTTGTGCTTCTGCTGCGAGGGCCGCAGTGTGCTCTTCCGTGCGGAGCGAAGCGTTCTGTGTTTCCATTGACTGTTATGACCCCCCTAGGTCCTGGCATCTTGAGCTTGAGGTATGCGTAATGTGGTACGCATTGAAATTTTGCAAATGCGGTTCGCCCGAGCAGTGCGTGATAGCCACTGCGGAACGGGACGATATCGAAGATTAACTCCTCGCTTCGGAAGTTGTCCGAGATCCGAAGACCACTTCCAGTGTGATTGAGCCCGTGCAATGGGCCTCTACACCTGGGATGACGCCCTTAAAGGTGGTTTTGGTGGGTTTGATCCTCGAGGGATCTATACCCATTTTGCACTGTATCCTGATAGAGCAGGTTCAGGCTGCTGCCGCCGTCCATAAGGACTCGAGTGAGGTGAAATCCGTCGATGATGGGGTCTAGGACCAATGCGGCGGATCCGCCATGACGGATACTAGTGGGGTGGTCCCTGCGATCGAAGGTGATCGGACAAGAGGACCATGGGTTGAACTTTGGGGCGACGGGCTCCATCGCATAGACGTCCCTTAGTGCATGCTTCCGTTCCCTCTTGGGAATGTGGGTTGCGTATATCATGTTCACCGTCTTCACTTGTGGGGGGAACCTCTTCTGTCCTCCGTGTTCGGCGGCCGGGGCTCCTCCTCGTCATCACTATGCAGCCCCTTGTCCTTGTTTTCGGCATTCAACTTGCCGGCCTGCTTGAACACCTGGCATTCTCTGTTGGTGTGATTGACTGGCTTATCGGGGGTGCCGTGGATTTGACACGAGCGATCAAGTATGCGATCCAAACTGGATGAGCCCAGAGTACTTCTTTTGAATGGCTTTTTCCGCTGACCGGATCTAGAGCCTCTGAATCCAGCATTGACTGCTGTATCATCGGCGTTATCGCTGTTGTTGTGGCGTTTTTGTCTGTTACGACATGGTCTGTCGTTGGCATCTTTAGTATATGAAGTGCTCGGATTCCTTGATGTGTTGTTGCTGCGAGCCAGCCAGCTATCCTCGCCCGCGCAAAAGCGGGTCATGAGTGTCGTGAAGGCTGCCATAGACTTTGGCTTCTCCTGGCCGAGGTGCCGGGCGAGCCATTCGTCATGGATGTTATGCTTGAATGCCGCTAAGGCCTCTGCATCCGGACAGTCGACAATTTGGTTTTTCTTAGTTAGGAACCATGTCCAAAATTGCCTGGCCGATTCCCCTGGCTACTGAGTTATATGGCTCAAGTCATCAGCATCCGGTGGT
>NW_024113313.1:0-9271 GCF_003073215.2 Triticum urartu | reverse complement strand
AAAAAGAGAAAGATCGGCCGCGTTCGCAACGTGCAGGTGTAAAGGGCGATGGGCCCAGACCCCTGCGCCATAGGATTTAGACCGGCGTGCTGACCTCTCTGTTGTGCCTAGGTAGGGCTGCGACGTGTTGATCTTCCGAGGCCGGGCATGACCCAGAAAAGTGTGTCCGGCCAAATGGGATCGAGCGTGTTGGGTTATGTGGTGCACCCCTGCAGGGAAGTTAATCTATTCGAATAGCCGTGATCTTCGGTAACAGGACGACTTGGAGTTGTACCTTGACCTTATGACAACTAGAACCGGATACTTAATAAAACACACCCTTCCAAGTGCCAGATACAACCGGTGATCGCTCTCTCACAGGGCGACGAGGGGAGGATCATCGGTTAGGATTATGCTATGCGATGTTACTTGGTGAACTTACCATCTACTCTCTTCTTCTGCTGCAAGATGGAGGTTACCAGAAGCGTAGTCTTCGATAGGACTAGCTATCCCCCTCTTATTCCGGCATTCTGCAGTTCAGTCCACATATGATACCCTTATTCCATTTGATACCAATGCATACATATGTAGTGTAGCTCCTTGCTTGCGAGTACTTTGGATGAGTACTCACGGTTGCTTTGCTCCCTCTTTTCCCCTTTCTATACCCGATTGCTGCGACCAGACGTTGGAGCCCAGGAGCCAGACGCCACCGTCGACGACGACTACTACTACTCGGGAGGTGCCTACTACTACGTGCAGCCCGCTGACGACGACCAGGAGTAGTTTAGGAGGATCCCAGGCAGGAGGCATGCGCCTCTTTCGATCTGTATCCCAGTTTGTGCTAGCCTTCTTAAGGCAAACTTGTTTAACTTATGTCTGTACTCAGATATTGTTGCTTCCGCTGACTCGTCTATGATCGAGCTCTTGTATTCGAGCCCTCGAGGCCCCTGGCTTGTAATATGATGCTTGTATGACTTATTTTATTTGTAGAGTTGTGTTGTGATATCTTCCCGTGAGTCCCTGATCTTGATCGTACACGTTTGCGTGTATGATTAGTGTACGATGAATCGGGGGCGTCACATTTAATGCTTTAAGAAGATGACATGATGTAGAGGGATAAACTCATGCAATATGATATAAACCCCATCTTTTTATCCTCGATGGCAACAATACAATACGTATCGGTTCCCTTTCTGTCACTGGGATCGAACACCGCAAGATTGAACCCAAAGCTAAGCACTTCTCCCATTGCAAGAAAGATCAATCTAGTAGGCCAAACCAAACTGATAATTCGAAGAGACTTGCAAAGATAAACCAATCATACATAAAAGAATTCAGAGGAGAATCAAATATTGTTCATAGATAATCTGGATCATAAACCCACAATTCATCGGATCTCGACAAACACACCGCAAAAGAAGATTACATCGAATAGATCTCCAAGAAATCGAGGAGAACTTTGTATTGAGATCCAAAGAGAGAGAAGAAGCCATCTAGCTAATAACTATGGACCCGTAGGTCTGAAGTAAACTACTCACACATCACCGGAGAGGCCATGGAGTTGATGTAGAGGCCCTCCGTGATCAATGCCCCCTCCGGCGGAGCTCCGGAAAAGGCCCCGAGATGGGATCTCTCGAGTACAGAAGGTTGCAGCGGTGGAATTAGGTTTTCGTGGTGCTCCTGGATGTTTGGGGGGTACGTGGATATATATAGGAGGAAGAAGTACGTCGGTGGAGCAACGGAGGGCCCACGAGGGTGGAGGGCGCGCCCAGGGGGGTAGGCGCGCCCCCTGCCTCGTGCCTTCCTCCCTTGTTTCTTGACGGCCACTCCAAGTCTCCTGGATCACGTTTGTTGAGAAAATCACGTTCCCGAAGGTTTCATTCCGTTTGGACTCCGTTTGATATTCCTTTTCTTCGAAACCCTAAAATAGGCAAAAAACAGCAATTTGGGCTGGGCCTCCGGTTAGTAGGTTAGTCCCAAAAATGATATAAAAGTGTAAAATAAAGCCCATTAACATCCAAAATAGATAATATAATAGCATGGAGCAATCAAAAATTATAGATACGTTGGAGACGTATCAAGCATCCCCAAGCTTAATTCCTGCTCGTCCTCGAGTAGGTAAATGATAAAAGAAGAATTTTTTGATGTGGAATGCTTCCTAACATATTTCTCAATGTAATTTTTCTTTATTGTGGCATGAATGTTCAGATCCATAAAGATTCAAGATCAAAAGTTTAATATTGACATAAAAATAATAATACTTCAAGCATACTAACTAAGCAATTATGTCTTCTCAAAATAACATGGCCAAAGAAAGTTATCCCTACAAAATCATATAGTCTGGCTATGCTCTATCTTCCACACAAAATATTTAAATCATGCACAACCCCGATGACAAGCCAAGCAATTGTTTCATACTTTTGATGTTCTCAAACATTTTTCAATCTTCACGCAATACATGAGCGTGAGCCATGGATATAGCACTATAGGTGGAATAGAATGGTGGTTGTGGAGAAGACAAAAAGGGAGAAGATAGTCTCACATCAACTAGGCGTATCAACGGGCTATGGAGATGCCCATCAATAGATATCAATGTGAGTGAGTAGGATTGCCATGCAACGGAATGCACTAGAGCTATAAGTATATGAAAGCTCAACAAAAGAAACTAAGTGGGTGTGCATCCAACTTGCTTGCTCATGAAGACCTAGGGCATTTTGAGGAAGCCCATCATTGGAATATACAAGCCAAGTTCTATAATGAAAAATTCCCACTAGTATATGAAAGTGATATCATAGGAGACTCTCTATCATGAAGATCATGGTGCTACTTTGAAGCACAAGTGTGGAAAAATGGATAGTAACATTGTCCCTTCTCTTTTTCTCTCATTTTTTATTTGGACCTTCTTTCTTTTTTTTCCTTTTTGGCCTCTTTTTTTTTGTCCGGAGTCTCATCCCGACTTGTGGGGGAATCATAGTCTCCATCATCCTTTCCTCACTTGGGACAATGCTCTAATAATGATGATCATCACACTTTATTTACTTACAACTCAAGAATTACAACTCAATACTTAGAACAAAATATGACTCTATGTGAATGCCTCCGGCGGTGTACCGGGATGTGCAATGATGCATGAGTGACATGTATGAAGAATTATGAACGGTGGCTTTGCCACAAATACGATGTCAACTACATGATCATGCAAGCAATATGACAATGATGAAGCGTGTCATAATAACGGAACGGTGGAAAGTTGCATGGCAATATATCTCGGAATGGCTATGGAAATGCCATAATAGGTAGGTATGGTGGCTGTTTTGAGGAAGGTATATGGTGGGTTTATGGTACCGGCGAAAGTTGCGCGACTAGAGAGGCTAGCAATGGTGGAAGGGTGAGAGTGCGTATAATCCATGGACTCAACATTAGTCATAAAGAACTCACATACTTATTGCAAAAATCTACAAGTTATCAAAGCAAAGTATTACACGCATGCTCCTAGGGGGATAGATTGGTAGGAAAAGACCATCGCTCGTCCCCGACCGCCACTCATAAGGAAGACAATCAATAAATAAATCATGCTCCGACTTCATCACATAACGGTTCACCATATCGTGCATGCTACGGGAATCACAAACTTCAACACAAGTATTTCTCAAATTCACAACTACTCAACTAGCATGACTCTAATATCACCATCTCCATATCTCAAAACAATTATCAAGTATCAAACTTCTCATAGTATTCAATGCACTTATATGAAAGTTTTTATTATTGCCATGTTGTTCTAAAGGACTCTCAAAATAATATAAGTGAAGCATGAGAGAACAATAGTTTCTATAAAACAAATCCACCACCGTGCTCTAAAAGATATAAGTGAAGCACTAGAGCAAAAACTATATAGCTCAAAAGATATAAGTGAAGCACATAGAGTATTCTAATAAATTTCAATTCATGTGAGTCTCTCTCAAAAG
Organism: Triticum urartu; assembly: GCF_003073215.2. NCBI lineage: Eukaryota > Viridiplantae > Streptophyta > Magnoliopsida > Poales > Poaceae > Triticum > Triticum urartu. The sequence continues at coordinate 5,324 of NW_024113313.1, read as the reverse complement.
GTGTGTACAGCAAAGGATGATTGTGGTAAACTAAAAAGCAAAGACTCAAATCATACAAGACGCTCCAAGCAAAACACATATCATGTGGTGAATAAAAATATAGCTCCAAGTAAAGTTACCGATAGACGAAGACGAAAGAGGGGATGCCTTCCGGGGCATCCCCAAGCTTAGGATTTTTGGTGTCCTTGAATTTTACCTTGGGGTGCCATGGGCATCCCCAAGCTTAGGCTCTTGCCACTCTTTGTTCCATAATCCATCAAATCTTTACCCAAAACTTGAAAACTTCACAACACAAAACTCAAAATAGAAAATCTCGTGAGCTCCGTTAGCGAAAGAAAACAAAACACCACTTCAAGGTACTGTAATGAACTCATTCTTTATTTATATTGGTGTTAAACCTACTTTATTCCAACTTCTCTATGGTTTATAAACTCTTTTACTAGCCATAGATTCATCAAAATAAGCAAACAACACACGAAAAACAGAATCTGTCAAAAACAGAACAGTCTGTAGTAATCTGTAGCTAACGCAAGTTCTGGAACCCCAAAAATTCTAAAATAAAATTTCTGGACGTGAGGAATTTATCTATTAATCATCTTCAAAAAGAATTAACTAAATATCACTTCCAAATAAAAATGGCAGCGATTCTCGTGAGCGCTAAAGTTTCTGTTTTTTACAGCAAGATTAAAAGACTTTCCCCAAGTCTTCCCAACGGTTCTACTTGGCACAAACACTAATTAAACACAAAAAACACAACCAAAACAGAGTCTAGATAAATTATTTATTACTAAACAGGAGCAAAAAGTAAGGAATAAAAATAAAATTGGGTTGCCTCCCAACAAGCGCTATCGTTTAACGCCCCTAGCTAGGCATAAAAGGCAAGGATAGATCTAGGTATTGCCATCTTTGGTAGGCAATCCATAAGTGGCTCTCATAATAGATTCATAAGGTAATTTAATTTTCTTTCTAGGGAAGTGTTCCATGCCTTTCCTTAATGGAAATTGGAATCTAATATTCCCTTCCTTCATATCAATAATTGCACCAATCGTTCTAAGGAAAGGTCTACCAAGAATAATAGGACATGAAGGATTGCAATCTATATCAAGAACAATGAAATCTACGGGCACATAGTTCCTATTTGCAACAATAAGAACATCATTAATTCTTCCATAGGTTTCTTAATAGTGGAATCCGCAAGGTGCAAGTTTAAAGAACAATCATCAAAATCACGGAAACCTAGCAAATCACACAAAGTTTTTGGAATCGTGGAAACACTAGCACCCAAATCACACAAAGCAACACTCATGATCTTTAATTTTAATTTTTATTGTAGGTTCCCACTCATCATAAAGTTTTCTAGGGATAGAAACTTCCAACTCAAGTTTTTCTTCATAAGATTGCATCAAAGCATCAACGATATGTTTAGTAAAAGCTTTATTTTGACTATAAGCATGAGGAGAATTTAGCACGGATTGCAACAAGGAAATACAATCTATCAAAGAGCAATTATCATAATTAAATTCCTTGAAATCCAAAATAGTGGGTTCATTGATATTTAAAGTTTTGACCTCTTCAATCCCACTTTTAACAATTTTTAGCATCAAGATCTAAAGACCGAATTTTTGGAACGCCTTCTAGGTAAAGGTGGCTCATCTTCATGCCCCATCATTATCAAGATTCATATTGCAAAACAAAGATTTAATAGGAGACACATCAATAACTTTTAGATCTTCATCCTTATTTATCATGAAAATTTTCGCTTAGCGGCCATCTTATTAACTAAGGTGGCCTGCTTATCCGAGACTTCAGCAATTAATTTTTCGAGATGAGCAATCTGAGATTTCAAACCATAAAATTCTTTAGACATATCATCGAGCTCTTTATTCATATAACCCATAAAGCTTTTTTTCTTTAAGCTGTTCTAAAGAAATTATTATGCTCAAATTGTAAAACCATAAAACTCCTGATTGCTTTCGATCTCTTCTATCCTTTTAAGGTGAAGATCACCAAATCCAGGTAGAGTCATTGGAGGGAGTCCTGGATTAGGGGGTCTCCGGACAGCTGGACTATATCCTTTGGCCGGACTGTTGGACTATGAAGATACAAGATTGAAGACTTCCCGTGTCCGGATGGGACTCTACTTGGCGTGGAAGGCAAGCTAGGCAATACGGATATGTATATCTCCTCCTTTGTAACCGACCTTGTGTAACCCTAGCCCCCTCCGGTGTCTATATAAACCGGAGGGTTTTAGTCCGTAGGACAACATACAATCATACCATAGGCTAGCTTCTAGGGTTTAGCCTCTTAGATCTCGTGGTAGATCAACTCTTGTAATACTCATATCATCAAGAACAATCAAGCAGGACGTAGGGTATTACCTCCATCAAGAGGGCCCGAACCTGGGTAAACATCGTGTCCCCTGCCTCCTGTTACCATCCGCCTTAGACGCACAGTTCGGGACCCCCTACCCGAGATCCGCCGGTTTTGACACCGACATTGGTGCTTTCATTGAGAGTTCCACTGTGTCGTCACCATAAGGCTTGATGGCTCCTTCGATCATCGGTAGCGATGCGGTCCAGGGTGAGGTTTTCCTCCCCGGACAGATCTTTGTATTCGGCGGCTTCGCACTGCGGGCCAATTCGCTTGGCCATCTGGAGCAGATCGAGAGCTACGCCCCTGGCCATCAGGTCAGATTCGGAAACTTAAACTACACTGCCGACATCCGCGGAGACTTGATCTTCGACGGATTCGAGCCCGTGTCAGGTGCGCCGCACAGTCACGACGAGCACGACGTAACTCTGCCGTCGGACAGTGTTCGGGAGATCGCATCTGCAACTACTCCGCCGTCAATCCGGAGCAATCGCGCCATCCCGAGAGTGGAGGGATAGACCCCGCCATGGACCGCACTCTCAGTGGCGATGGAGCCGGATACTGACTTCACCCCTTACGAGAGCCGTGTCGCCGAACCACTGGATTCACCTCCGGCCACGGACTCCGAGCCGCTTACATCCGTGCCCGTCGAATCCGACTGGGCGCCGATCATGGAGTTCACCTCCGCGGATATCTTTCAGCACTCGCCCTTCGGCGATGTGCTAAATTCATTGAGGTCCCTCTCCCTGTCAGGAGAACCTTGGCCGAACTATGTCCGGCTAGAATGGGATGCGGACGACGAAGAAATTCGCTGCCCACCCACCACCCACTTAGTAGCCACTGTCGACGATTTAACCGACATGCTCGACTTCGACTCCGAAGACATCGACCGGTATGGACGACGATGCAGGAGACGAGCAGGAACCACCGCCCACAGGGCGCTGGACCGCTACCTCATCATACGACATATATATGGTGGACACCCCTAAAGAAGGCAATGGCGACGAGACAGCGGAGGATGACCCCTCCAAGAAGCAACCCAAGCGCCGACGTCAGCGGCGCCGCTCTAAGTCCCGCCACAGCAAAAGTAGTGATACCGGCACAGGAGATAATAACACTCCGGATAGTGCCGAAGACAACCACAATCCCCTCCAGCACGATGTAGAGCCGGAGGATGAACAAGCTAGCCCTCCAGAGCAGGCAGCAGATGGAGAACCGGAGGAGGACAATTACATGCCTCTCTCCGAAGACGAGGCGAGCCTCGGCGACGAAGAATTTATCGTGCCTGAGGACCCCGTCGAGCAAGGAGCGCTTCAAGCGCCGGCTTATGGCCACAGCAAATAGCCTGAAGAAAAAGCAACAACAGCTTCAAGCTGATCAAGACTTGCTAGCAGACAGATGGACCGAAGTCCTTGCGGCCGAGGAATACGAACTCGAGCGCCCCTCCAAGAGTTACCCAAAACGCAGGTTGCTACCTCACCTCGAGGAGGAAGCATTGAAACCTCATTCACCAGTGTACGATGCGGCTGACCGGCCACTGCGTGGCCGAGCCAGAGAGGCGTTTCAGCCTGAAGTTCAGCCTGCACCCCGCCGCCACTCAATCAAAAATACCAAGGCCCGGGGCAACACACGGGACCTGCGAGACGTATTGGACAGTAAGGCAAAACTTGCAAGGTCAATATACGGGTCACGGGCACGCGCGCCAACACGGGACGATGATCGTCGCGCCGGATACACCAAAAGCAAATCCGGCCGGGCCGAATACAGCAGACAAGACTCACATGAACTGCGTCGGGATATAGCCCGGCACAGAGGCGCCGCACACCCCCTATGCTTCACTGATGAAGTTATGGATCATGAATTCCCGGAGGGTTTCAAACCCGTAAATATCGAATCATATGATGGTACAACAGATCCCGCTGTATGGATTGAGGATTTCCTCCTTCACATCCACATGGCTCGGTGATGATCTACATGCCATCAAGTACCTCCCACTAAAACTCAAAGGACCAGCTCGGCATTGGCTGAATAGCTTGCCAGCAGACTCCGTCGGTAGTTGGGAGGATCTGGAAGACGCATTCCTTGACAACTTCCAGGGCACTTATGTGCGACCACCGGATGCTGATGACTTGAGCCATATAACTCAGCAGCCAGGGGAATCGGCCAGACAATTCTGGACACGGATTCCTAACTAAGAAAAACCAAATTGTCGACTTGTCCGGATGCAGAGGCCTTAGCGGCATTCAAGCATAACATCCGTGACGAGTGGCTTGCCCGGCACCTCGGCCAGAGAAGCCGAAGTCTATGGCAGCCCTCACGACACTCATGACCCGCTTTTGCGCGGCGAGGATAGCTGGCTGGCTCGCAGCAATAACACATCGAGGAATCCGGGCACTTCGGATACCAAAGATGCCAACGGCAAGACAACGTCGTAACAGACCAAAGCGCCGCAATAACGGCGATAACACCGAGGATACGGCAGTCAATGCCGGATTCAGAGGCTCTAGATCCGGTCAGCGGAAAAAGCCATTTAAAAGAAGTACTCCGGCTCCGTCCAGTTTGGATCGCATACTGGATCGCTCGTGTCAAATCCACGGCACCCCCGACAAGCCAGCCAATCACACCAACAGAGAATGCTGGGTGTTCAAGCAGGCCGGCAAGTTAAATGCCGAAAACAAGGACAAGGGGCTGCATAGTGATGACGAGGAGGAGCCCCGGCCGCCGAACAGGGAGGACAGAAGGGTTCCCCCACAAGTGAAGACGGTGAACATGATATACGCAACCCACATTCCCAAGAGGGAGCGGAAGCGTGCACTAAGGGACGTCTATGCGATGGAGCCCGTCGCCCCAAAGTTCAACCCATGGTCTGCTTGCCCGATCACCTTTGATCGCAGGGACCACCCCACTAGCATCCGTCATGGCGGATCCGCCGCACTGGTCCTAGACCCCATCAT
>NW_024113312.1:0-19573 GCF_003073215.2 Triticum urartu | reverse complement strand
GGGGGGGGGGGGGGGGGGGGGGGGGGGGGGGGGGGGGGGGGGGGGGGGGGGGGGGGGGGGGGGGGGGGGGGGGGGGGGGGGGGTGAGGAGGAGACCGTGATCAAGTGTGTGTGAGTGTGATCTGTGGATGAGGCTAGCTAGTGGGGGAAAGATGCAACGGCATAGCAGTAGCGCGCTATAGGTAAACTCGCTAGTGCTAAGCAACCTATCAGTAACGCCTTTCGCCTTGAACGCGCTACTGCTATGTGTCAGTATGTAAAAATGGACATAGGCATAAAAAATACATTGATCATCAATGGTCTTTTTGTGTACAATCTGATTTGTCAATAGGAATCCTCGCCGGTTCGTTTAAGAACTGGCGAAGACTCCTATTGCGGCCACAGATCCTACACATAGAGTTCAATGAAGACCAAGTGCTTGTCAAAGTTGTAGAAGAAAAATATTTAAGGTGGGTAAAACTCTCTTCACGGAGCGAGGTGGGACTAAATTTTTGTAGTTAATTTAGCAGTAGCGATTATTGCCTGAATGCGCTGCTGCTACGTTACGTAGCAGTAGCGCTGCTTATTTTAAAGCGCTGCTGCTATAACTGGCCTCGCGGCGGCATCGTGGGAATTTTAGCAGTAGCGCTTCTTGGAGTGCACGCGCTGCTGATAAACTTGTTTCAGCAGCGAGTTTCTATGGCCCGCGCTGCTGCTAGTTAGCAGCAGCGCCTGATTTTAAAGCGCGCTGCTGGTAAGATTCTGTGTATAGGCTTTTCCCTAGTAGTGTAGGCTTGAGCAGGGAGTAGTAACTGTCTTGGACTCTAAATGAAAAGATCCCCAGGAGTATGCGGACATGACTCAAATGCTCGAGAAGTAAGTTAAATCGATCATTATCCACCATATCAGCAACTTTGTTCATTTCTGATATCAAGTAATTGTTTTCTTTGTCTGGCAGGGTTTGGAGAAAATTCACCAGAAAAGCTCCGGGACTGCCGAAGGAGCTGGAATTTAGACACCCAAAAGTAAGTACTATAGTAGCATGTTCCGCGCATCTCCTAGTGATTCAAGCGCTAGTTTCATCAATACCATTTGACATTCTTACTTATCAGTTTGATTGACCTCTATTTCTTGTAAAGTGGTTGTTGCAGGAACAAGGGAATGATTTCTGTGGATACTATGTTTGCGAGTCCATCCGCCACACAACCTGTGAGCGGGGCTACTCTGACGAACAATATGAAGTGCGTAAATAACAATATTCACAATTTTATTTTATTACCATCATTTGTGTTGAGTTTCATTCATTCATATATATATATATGTATTGATCCCCTTCTTAAAATTAGATGTTTCGGATGCGGGATAAACTCCTACCACCAGATCGCATGCGAGCAATTCAAGAGGCATTGGTGGCATTCTTTCTTGACCACGTGATCGCTGAAGACGGAGAATACTATGTGGACCATGTGTCCGTAGTTTAGGAGATTATATTTGTAAGAGATAATTATTGTATATATGTAGCTGGTAGTGTCGGATAGATATACGAGAACTTGTTGTTCGACCAATCTCTCGGAGAAGGAGAGGTGGTCTATATCACTTCTCTCTGGATGCATATATGTTCATGACGATCTTCTGTTTCCTTCGTTTGCTTACTAGCTAGCTAGCGTGTCTAGTCCTCTCGTATGTATAGTATGTACCGTCGACCAAGCACGGACATATATAAGAGAGGACACTTCTCTCTATTAATTAGCTAGCTAACACAATATATGAAATACCTAAATTAACCTCCCCAAACCCCCAACCCCCTCCCCCCCTTTCAAAAAAAAACAAAAATCCCAGCCGCAGAAATGCTGACGTGTGGATGCCTATTGTTCCCGGTTGGTGCCACCAACCGGGACCAAAGGCCCTCCTGCCTGGGCTCAGCGCGCAGGCCACGTGGAGGCCCATCTATCCCGGTTCTGGTTAGAACCGGGACTAAAGGGTCAGGGCATTAGTAATGACCCTTTAGTCCCGGTTCAAGAACCGGGACAAAAGGCCTTTACGAACCGGGACAATAGGCCCGTTTTCTACTAGTGTTAGTTGGTGGTTTTAGTTCTTTTTCCTTCTTATGCTTGGAACACCCCTCTTTTCTACAATAGCATGAACCACCTGACCAATGGTGTGTCATGTTGTCCTCACCCGCGAACGTTTCGACAACAGTCGGCGTGTGCACATCATGTAGAGCATAGTCATCATCCATCATGGTGAACGCTAGATTGCCCATGTCGCGAGCTCATCGCGGTCGATGTCCATGTTGGCAAGCGGTGCTCGGCTATGTCGCTGAGAGCCTGTTGGTCGTACGCCCATAAGAAAAAATATATGTCATTTTTGTTATATTAGGAAACTTGTGATTGCCAATTAATAGTAGAGATAATAATAAATGGCATAGCGCGCCGGAGTAGTGATTTGTTATGCGGTAATATCTGATTTTGTCTTGAAAGGTTATGAAGAAATATCTTATGTCTGTCTTTTAGGAAGTTGATCTCACATATATGATGCGATTTTTGAATTCTTAATTACTTGTTATTTATGTAATTGAATTGAATCAGCACCTGCCAAGGCAAGCACAAAACAAGATCCACTTAATGGGATTTGGTTTTTTAATGGGAGGGAGAAAAACCAGCGGAAGGGGTGGTGAGAGGTGGGACGAAATAAAACCGGACGAAAAAAGACCGTACCAGGCTACCAACTCCTCCATTAGGAGTTGAGATTATGTTGTCCACTCGTGCACATGGCCGAGCCATTGCACTAGTTCTTAGTCTAAAAGGCAAAAGTCAGCGATTTTATTACATGCCACTTACAATATCATAGTCGCAGGATAAATACTCCATCACTAGGGCATACAACTGAAGTTGCGCACGTGCACACACACACACACACAACCCAATAGCCTACATATAGCAGGTCATCACTTAAACTTTTTATATGAAAATCCATCTCTTGTTGTAGCTCTTTCAGTTTGATTGGATGTGAATGAGCTCTTAGCTAGCTACGTGGAGGTGGAGTGGAGGATATTCTTGGCACACTGATGTTGTAACAGAAATGAGATGCATTGGGAACATTGGCTCAACTGGTAACCAAGTAGCAGGAGCTGAGACTGCAGAGGTAACAAGCATTTCCTGCCACTAGTGCCAGCAATACAAAGGTGGAGAAGCTTAGGTTTCTTACGTATCTACTTCATTGAGATCAGGAGCGGAATGAATGGCATTGTGTTCAAGAATGCTCTTTTGGGGAAGTGGTAGACAAGGTGCGGCTAGCATCTCCCACCTTCCCAGCAGGTCAAACGAGTGGTTCCTCTCTCCTCTGGTTATCCATTTCGGCGACAGGAACGCAGAGTGGACATAATCCGGGCCGGTCGTCTCCCTGATCGAGCTGTCGTTTAGACCGGCCGCCGGCGGACAGAACCGGAGCGGACCGAGCAGGGCAGCGGTCCTCTTTTCCTGGACCGGACCGGCGGAGGTAAGGCTCTGACCGGACCGACAGGACCGGCGGCGGCGGCGTTCGGGAGACGACTCCGGCGAGCTTCTGGACACCATGGAAACAACTGCATTGTCGAGAACGGGGACGGTTCACACATGGGAACAACGTGAAGCAGTGGCGCCGTCCCGGGTGCGAGTGTTAGACACTTAGCCATAAATATGCGCATGCTTATTCTTTAGCAGTTTTTCCGTTATATGCAAGCAATTTAACGCATGCAAGAGCCCAAGATTTTTTCCGTACGGGACTGCCGTGATTAGAGGATCAATTTTTACGTGGAGTTAGTCATGGGATGACACAGTAATTAACGGATCAAACCTCATTTATTTAGTTATTTCTACTAGTCGTTAACCCATGCACCTGCACCCTGCACGGGCTAGCACTTCCAATATCAGATACAACAAAGTTGTTTTGAATTGCCAGGGGACGCTGCTCAAACGCCACCTTTACCAGATTCAACCACCAAAGGCTGGAATCTGGGTTTTCATCCTGAAGAACATGTCCGAGCAATGCCTTCAATAAGGTAACGATGCAAAACATCATCATTGACAGGTTAACTAATTCTGGTCAAACGTAGGGTTTTCACCCCCGGAGCTCAAGACAGGGTACTCTGAGAAGTACCACCAAATCGAAGCCCATAATGTGTCTCTGTCACCACTTTTTCACGCAACGGGCAGCTACATACGTTTGACTAGATCAACCATCGGCGCTGCATAACCATATCCTCTGCGTCAAGCCGCCGTCCATAGATTGTAACTCATCATTGAAGGCAAACTGGGTGGAGTAAGAATTGCCGAAACTCACAAAGGAGCCTTCCGGCTACATCCAGTGATGTTGCCAGTATGCGTCGCCGGCAACATCCATTGAATCTGACCACTTTGTTCGGAGCACAATTGGACGTGTGAGGTGTGAAGGCTCCACGATGACTCCTCCACGAACGAAAACGACAACCTCGGGCGTCGTAGTCGTCGATGCCATCCTAGCCGGCATACGGCTTCCAGCCGCAGCCTCACACAACCACCGGACTAAACCAAGTTGTACGCCGGGGCCCTTACCAGTTGTGTATACTACCAAGACATCCTATTGCCACTCCTTGCCACGCCCACCAGATCAGCTAGCAGCCCTCCGTAGCAGGTGAATCTGAAATTGAATGTCTACATGACAGATTGCATGATCCGATCTGAAGTCTCACATCTGCGCTGGGGCTGGCCAGATCCTCCATTGAGCAGCACCAGGGTCATCCCTTGCCCCCGGCCGCAGTAGAGGACTTGACCCCACCGTTGGCTGGATCTGCATCCCAAGACGTCGCCGCCAACAACCACACCTCACGCCGCAAAGACCACCATCCAAAAGACTACCACCTAAGACTGTGTGCCTGCCGCCGCCGCAGCCGGGGCCGGCAGCGGCGGGAGGAGGGCTCGTGTAGTGGCGGCTGGGTTTCCTCCCGGGCCGCCCTAGGTTCGGCGGCACGTCCTTAAAAATGGTAGAGATTTTCACTTCCCGACCTCTTCATCAATAAGGGATGCATACATCCATTTTAGTATGAGTACTAAAATAAACATGATCCTTTGAATTTTTTAAATAAGTATTAAGGTATTTCTTGATGAGAGGTTCGACCACACACCATGCTTGATCCTCAATAAATAGGGGAAAACCCCTGTGCATCACCTGTCAATTCTACGAATTGAACTCGAGTCGCTAGGCTGCACAACCGCATGCCCAACCCCTGAGCCAAGACTCTCTTTTCTTTAAAAGTAGGAGAGATTTTCACTTCTCGGCCTCTGCACCAACCAGGGATGCATACAACCATTTTAGTATGTGTATGAAGATAAACATGGTCCTCATAATTTTTTTAATGAGTATCAAAAAATTTCGTGATGAGAGGTTCCACCACACACCAAGCTTAATCCTCAATAAAACGGGAAAAACCCCTGTGCATCAGCTGTCAATTCTAGGAATTGAACTCAATTCGCTAGGCTGCACGACCACATACCCAAACACTGAGCCAAGGCCCTTTTTGCCTAATATATACTATTTCAAAGGTATTTATAAACGATCCTATCAAGATGGTCCATGAATCATCATGGATAGAAAACCATGGAAGATTGATTCTCCATGAAAACCCATTATATGAGATATGCAATTGTCTTACGACACTTTGCGACAATTCATGCCTGCTATAATTTTCTGTTAGTTTATCATTATGATATAAAATCATACACTCTAGGCGCCATCACATTGATATTTGTTAACACATACTCTCAAAAACTCCCTATCAATATATCTAGATACTTAAAGAGTTTCAAACACATGAAAATGCACACGTAAGCTACATAATTGCACATGTAAGGTATTTAGATACACCCGTAACCTAAATACGGTGTATAGGCAGCGCACGGGCGCTAGATGGAGTGCCCGAGCATACTCTCTATATTAGAAAACCTATGTGCCACCTCATCCTACTATGTCAAAAAAGGAAGGTACATGAGCCTGCAACCTCACGCTGCCTCAGTAAAGAGCCCACGCGCATTAATTTTTGGGTTTCAAAAAATTTAAAAAGCTGTAACTTTTGATTCGAGCATCCGAATCAAGATCCGTTTTCACTGCTGGGTTTCTCGTGATGAGCTCTTCAAAACTAGATCCCATATGGATAGGTTTCGACAAAGTTTATTTTAGAACAACTTTGGGTGTTATAGAGGCAACTTTAGTGCTATAGGACAGCAACTCCTTTTTATTGCCTGATATGACTACCTATGAGTCGGGAGTCCTTCTAAATTAGTTACTATGACCAACAATGATTAGTTTCACCTCTAAGTTGCACTATAGGGAAGTAACTCCTTTTTTGCCTAGTAGGACTACCAATTAGGTTGGTTTGTGTAAAAAGAATGAGAAAAATCACACGAAACATGAGGTAGTGCTACATGCAAGCAACTTCACTGCACTAGGTGCACATATTAATTTGCTAACATTGCCCCAAATTGCCTATCGTGGCTGCTCAGTTGTCTATACATACTATGGAATTGCCTATCATTGATGCCTAGTTGCCTGCTGTTGGTAATTAGTTGCCTACCATTGGTAATTAGTTGCCTACCATTGTTGATCAGTTGCCTACATATATTGTGAAGTTGTTTATCACTGCTTTTCTAAGTTGCCTACAACACTATAAAGTTGCCTATCAGTGATGCTTAGTTGCCTGCTATTGGTAATTAGTTGCCTACCATTGTTGCTCACTTGTCTAACTTTACAAATTAGTTGCCTAGATATAGTGTGAAGTTGCTTACCATTGCTTTTCTAAGTTGCTTACAACACTATAAAGTTGCCTACCGGTGATTCTTAGTTGCCTACTATTGGTACTTAGTTGTCTACCATTGTTGCTTAGTTGCTTAACTTTACAAATTAGTTGCATACATATAGTGCGAAGTTGCTTATGATTGCTTTTCTAAGTTGCCTACAACACTCCGAAGTTGCCCACCGGTGATGCTTATATTAGTTGCTTGCAATTACTATTTCAGTTGCCTACAATACATAGCAAATTTGCATATTAGTGCTGCTAAGTTGCCTATCTACGAAACTAAGTTGCTTACCATACCTAAAAGTATTGTAAGCAACTAAGGATGTCATTAAGCTACTCGCTAGTCATAGCAACAAGCTTAGTATAAATGTAGGCCTACCTCGAAAAACTAAGTTGCCAGCTATACTATAAACATGGAGGCGAAGCTAGTCATGATAGAATACTTTTGATAGTTATGGTAAGAAACTTAGAGGTGAAGCTAGTTAACTTGATAGTCATGATAATCAACTTTGAAGGGGTCTTCGATGATAGGTAGTCATACTGCACAAACTAACAAGAAATTGCTTTCATATAACACTAAAGTCGCTTTCTTAGCACCCAAAGTTGCTCGAGAAAAAAAGTTAGTCGAAACATACTCATATGGGATCTAGTTTTAAAAAACTCGTCGTGGGTAACCTAGTGGTGAAAACAGATCTTGATTTCGATATTTGGTTCAAAACTTATATCTTTTTGAAAATTTAAAAACATAAACTAAATGCATGCACGTGGGATCTTGCTGATAAGTCAAGGACGGGAAAGGCACGCGGAAACGTTGTGTCCTTCGAACAACAGCTGGATTAGTAGACAACTTAGAAATTTGGTGGGTTGGTTTTATTTCAACTGTCGATTAGCAGACCACATGAGGGAGGGAGACAGGGACAAGATTGTGCGCTCGGGAAAACGAAAAAGCGCAGCTGCGTTTTTAAGCAATTATGATAAATTAAAGCCATGGCCAGCGGGGCTGGCATTGAAGTAACTGGTTGTGGTGGTGGCTAGTGTAGAAAGAAGATCGATGTAGTGGTTTTTTTTTTTTTGAACTTAGGAGGAGTCTAGAACGACCCTGATCTTTCATTTGACACAAAGCGGTGGAAGTACAAAGCTCCTACAAGGACTCCAAAGCAAAATCCATAACAAACAAGCCCTTGACATTTACATGGAGGACCCCAAATTGAAAGGAAGAAACGCTATCAGGTCCCTAGCAGCCACCGCACGGATTGAACCTCATCGCCGTCGGGCACGAACCACTTGGCGCGACGAAATTGCCATGGCCGCAACACCTGCACACCATAGCCTCCGAACAACAGCTGGGGTTTGCCTCCTATAAGGCACGCACACCGGGAGGAATGGAGTCGGCCGCCATTCGGCCAGAAGAAGCAGCGAACCGGTGGAGACCGGCAGCCAATTGAGGGCGCCGTCGCCACCATGGAATCAGTTGCTGATATGATCGAACTCGATCTGCAGGCTTCAAGTATCTGCAACACCCTCGCTCCTCATCCACAACCAAAGTGACTTGAAAGAGCAAGCAGCCGCAGAGGGCCATCCTCTAGATCAGGGAAGACCTCAGGCTTATTGGGGAAAGAGAGTTCGCACCATATCAACTACCATCTGCCTCCATCCACGATGGACGGCCGACCCGGGAGGCAACTGGTGACCACCAAACACTGCCTGGATGTGTTGATGGGGAGCTCAAGGACGGCATAACGCCAGATGCCACGGAGGCAAGACACATCCTACACCTAAACCTAAAACTAGTATGAACGGAGGGAGACAGACCACCTAACCCATACTCACGCTGAATGGCAGAGCCACCGGAGAGAGAGAGAGAGAGAGAGAGAGGTAGACTCGGACTCCCAAACATGCCAGATCGATGTAGTGGTTGCTTTGCTTCATAGGATCAGGGCACACAAATTGGGCCATGAAGTCATGAACAGGAAGCTTATTCATATAAGCCAATTAAAGGAAACGAGAACCCGCGTGATGCTGTCAGACTTGGTGGTAGCATGTTTCTGTTCGGATAAACCAACTAATTAGGTGCACCCCTTCACATTTTACAAAGAAAGGAAACGGTCCTGGTGCTCCCTAGTGTTATATCAATAATAATGCATTTTCCCAAGATGCATCGATGTTTTTTTGGAGACATCGAGAACAACATAAGCGTACTCAAACATGCACTCGCGAAGTCATGGGGTTGTATTGTGTACATATCTTGAATGAAAAATATCCATTGTCGGTAAAAAGAAACACATATAATAACATTTTCTTTACCGATGCAAATTTGGAGTGCTTCTCAAAAGAATGAAAGGCCACCAATATGTCATAGACAGCCTTAGGCTACAATAGGACATCTATATTCACCTTGTCGGGGCTTAATGAATACTCCACCAACTGGGATACTGGATTCCTTATCGGTTTCTCCCTTTAATTTACCTATACCACCATATCCTCACCAAATATATTGTTCATTCATGTGCACTTCCTTACCAGTGATTCTCTTGCTGGGCACATATGAAAGCACATAGAGATATGTGGCAATCACATAGACAGAGGAGACCATAACAAAAGAACCAGAGAGATATATGGACACATGGGAATTTGAGACATCGGGGCATTAGCAAATGGTGGCCATTCAAATTTAGGCTCTCGGCGGGTTTGATGATACATTCATCCACATCCTAGTGCTTAGAGATCACCCATTGACAAACACCCCTCAGCAGGACAATCTCTCTTCGCGGCTTGATTTCAGCCAAGGATAAAGACAGAAAGAGCGATGCAGACTTGAGCTCTGAGAACTGATCAGTACACTTGGACATTGTCTAAGTCACCAGAGGACATTGATAGCCAATTTTCAAATTAAGACTGCACGAATTGTTCTTCGGCCGCGGTTAAAAGTGTAACTACATGTTGTGCCAAAGGTACCATCACCAACCCTTTGAATACAGTAAAGCTTATTAGCTACACTGATTAAGGGAAAGCATGCATGGAACGTGATCAAACTCTGTAAGCTTAACGCTGGAAATTATTCTGGATGGCTCTTTGTCTTACAAATGTGTTGTTAAAGACACACCAACCTGGCTCCGGTGAGGGAGGGGCGATGACGACGGCGCGCCTTCGGCTCGCTTCAATAGTTGTAGTCGTCGCTGGGTGGTCTAAGAATCTGTATGTAATTCTTTTTATTTCTTGTGTTCCTTGTACAGCCATGATTGAAGATGAATAGATCAGATGTTTTCTCGGAAAAAAAAGACACACCAACCCGTACATACTGCAATGAAATGCACTAAGAAAATGAATAAATCAAACAATCTAGAGATTAACACATATGCATGAATAAAATTAGCCACATAGTGGAACTAAACAGGAGGCACGGGATGCATAATGCCATATTGTGTTGTTATGTTTTGTCAATCCAATGTTGAAAAACTAGGAACGTAAAATCCTTCAGGCGGTAAGAGAAGTGATCTTTATCAAAAAAGAAGAGCAGGTACTGCAATCAGGATTGTTTATATGCAAGAGATCAGATAACCCCTTCGAAGCAGTTCACATCGACAGTAATAATAGTTCAAATGTGTATCTTAATATATTTCTATATTTACCAAGTTTCACACATCTCAAAAGGTTATCAAATATTTATTTAAATATTCGATGCATAAGAAATAGTTAGCCTGTGCAAGCGGCACAGCGCATGTACGGGAACAATAACAAGCAAGAGAAACAAAGCAAGAAACAAAAATGGCATGTTAAGTGTAACTGTGTTTAGGCTAGCTACTAATCTATCGATCAGCTTCGCTTCGTACTTAGCTAGCCAGAGAAGGATCGATGAAATCATATGGAGCTAGATTTATACGCGCTTCTTTCTTCCGGCGACTTCACATCGGAAGTGAACAATGCCACTTTTGCAAGTCGAATCTGGCTGAGAAGTACTTGGCGGGTCGGGACCGCACCACCACGCTTCATTAACGCATGTGCCGGAGGATTGACAACCACAGCGCAGAGCCCCATTGATGGATAGATGGAGCCACAGATCCAGTGGCTGAGCAGACGTGCTTCAGGAAACCAAGAACACGATCTCTGTAGCATGAAACTCACCAGTACCTGTCAAAAGAGGTCCCAATACCTTCCATTTCTATGAGCAAATGACCAGAACAGAACATACAAAGACAATATGTATGCACGGTCTGTTTGGTTGTGAAGACGAAACGCATGATAATAGATCGCTAGGTACGTTAAGAACGCACGAAGGAGGATATATATAGGCATGTTCCAGCTTCCAGGTACAGAGAAGGCACTGTATGCGAAATAGAATGGCTGAATTGATGAGCTGATGGTACCTATATAAGCGAGGTTGCTACAGCAGAGAACGTCAATTGATGAAACCTAAACGCTCTGCGACGCGCGCGCGCGATTCAGCAGGTACGAGCGGCCGCACGCGGTCAGTCCATCTCCAACGCGAGATCGTGCCACATGGTGGGCAGGCCGACCACCAGAAGGCAGAGCTGTGGGTTTTGTCCTTTCCAAATGTTTGGGGGAAAGGCGCCCACTCAGCCCGTCCTCTCCATTCCCCTCCCCCCTCACCTCCCAAGGCTTGTCGGTGTCGGCGACATCGGCCGGCGAGAATCGACAAGCAGGGAAGAATCAAAGCGACGGAGCACGTACAGGTGACGAGCTCGACGACACCGACCTCCGCGCAGAGGCGAAGCACCACCAGATCGAGGGGTCGAGGCGCTCGTGCGGCCAGAGAAGGGGAGGGAGAAGGGGCAGGCGGACCGCCGGTGAACTCGAAGGACGATGTGGAGCGGCGAGCACGTATCCCGAGGATGAAGAGAAGGTAAGCCACACATGCCCACCGCCCAGCCCTTCCATTTTTTCTCACACTCGCGAACAGGTCAGGGTGGTTTCGCCGAAGCGGCATCATCTACGTCGACGAGGTGGGTAGATGGCGGGGGGGGGGGGGGGGGGGGGGGGGGGGGGGGGGGGGGGGGGGTGATAGACGCGGTTAGATATTTCTTAGAGCATCTCTAGCAGAACACGTATAACGCTGCGAACCGCAAAATAACCGCCAAAATACGGGTCCGAGCGGAAAATCCTGCCCGATGAGACCCGCAAACGCGTCCGACTCGTAAAAATTTTTGCAGGGCACGGCAAAAGTTTGTCCTCAACCTTTAGATTCACGGGGTGGGAGGCCGACCCGAGCTCGCTCCTACCCGCAGCGAGATTTGGCGCGAGGGAAATTTCCGTCAGGCCATTCCCAGTCCCCCCCCCTCGCCTGTCGTTGCCCCGCCACCGCCTGCTCCGGTCCATCATCCCCGGGCATTCTTCACCGCCATGGAAGCCTCCCAGCCGTCCCCCATCACCGTGCAGGTAGTGCACGCGCAATACCCTCCGGCAGATCTCGTCGCCAGTCATGTCACACCCGCTGTCGCTCAAGGCACCACCGCGCCTGCCCGCAAGTGGCAGGGGAACATGGTCGTGCAAGGTGAAAATCTGGCTGGCCCCGCCGGGAAGGCACGCCCGTCGGGTGCCGCCACCGCTGCGCGATCTGCCCGGCCGCCGGCGGAGAAGGTGGGCAAGGTTTCGGGCGTGAAGCGCAAGAAGGTTCCTACAAAGAGGCCGGTGCCTTCATCCACGCCCTCCGCCCCGGTAATAGCTTCCCAGACGATGGAGTTCAACGGCGCTGCTTCCACCACAGCCGAGGTGTTCGATGAAATTGCCGGAAGGTGTGCATTTTCGATCCCTTGTACTTGCTTCGCTCTTTGCCATTGCCGAGCTCGTGACTTGATGCCACTCACTATAGTGGTGGTTCGAACAATGCCACTGCCGAGTTCGTCAACTTGTTGGACACCAACACCAGCGACATCGATCAAGCCCCATTCGTTGATTTTGATTACAATGAAATTGAGGGTGGCGTGGATGATCATGTTGTTGAAGATGAAGTGGAGGAGGTAGATGAGGGAGTGTATGAGCAAGCACAAGCCAAAAAGCGTGAGATCGAAGTACTACACAATGTTGGAAGACCAAATCTTGTTCAAGGCTTGGAGTGCGGTTTCTCTTGATGCTTGCACCGGTACAACTCAAACCGCCAAGAGGTATTGGCAAAGAGTTGAAGATCAATACTTCCGCATGATAGGGAAGCATTTCAATAGGACTCCACGCACCTTTCGTCAGCCAAGGTCGTTGGGACGTGATCAAGCCGATTTGTAGTCCTTGGGCTGCTTGCTTGGAACAATTTTGCAATGCACCTCCAAGTGAAACCGTGGAATCCGACTATGTGAGTTTGTTTTCATGTCCCATGTTGTGCAAATCATTTGTATCATTTGCAGTGATTTCATCATTTGACATTGTTTTAATTGTGTAGGATAAAATTGCCCAACAAAGATACAAAGACATGGAAGCTTCCGAAGGCAATTTTTTTAAACTAGAGCATTGTTGGGAGTTGCTCAAAGGGTGTAACAAGTGGAAGTTGATTGTCAAAGAATCCCCACCGAAAAGAGGTTCACTTACGAACATGGATGAAGATGAAGATGATGATGGCCCAAGAAACTTAAGCAAGCCCGATGGTGACAAGAAGACAAAGGAGAAGATCAAGAGGGAACACGAAGCACCGAGCTTGCGGGACAAGATAGATGGCATGGTGCAATCAAATGAGTTGATGTTAGCAAAGATATTGGAGACAAAGAAAGAGTTGGCTGAGAAGAAGGCACGAGAGAAGCAAGAGAAGTGGCAATTGCTCAAGGACGAGGGGTTGCGGAAGGCGACCATTGAGCAGAGAAGAGCACGTGCCGCTGAGAACAAAGCCATGTCCAAGCTTCTTGCCGAAGAGAACAGGATCATGAAATTGAACCGCAATGACATGGACGAAGTCACCAAAGAATGGCATGATATGGCAAGGAGAGACATCTTGAAGAAGAGGATGCTAGCGGCGGTCGGTGCGTGTTTCAGTGCCAGTGATGTTTACTCATCAGGATTTGGAACAAGTGCCGCTGATGCATTCAGTGCGCCCGGTGATGCTTTTGGAAGCAGTGCCAGTGATGTTTTCTCATCAGGATTTGGAACAAGTGCCTGAGTTGGAAAAAGTGTCGGGGATGGATTCGGGGGCGGCAATGGCATCGATGGTGGTTGTGCGGAGTGAAGATCACGACGACGGGTGAAAAGCGACCAAAATGAGAATGGATGTGGTCGTCTCTTTTGCATGAAGCCCTTTTGCGTTTGTCGTACAAAACTATGCTTTTATTTACGCGCGAACTATGTTTTATTCTTTGAATTCGAATATGCTTTTTTAAGGATCGGCTACACGGGGTGTACTCGGCCGCAGCCCGCGTCGGCCCGCAAATTCGTTTTTTAGTAAACTATAACCTATTTTGTGGGTTGGCATTATACGGGGTCTGCTAGATATGCTTTTAGGGGTCATGTGAGAGATTTTGATATGCTAGTGAAGCCCGCGTGCGTGCCCCCAATTCCACATGAATTTTTAACAGCGCACCAGCAAGTAGACAGATCCCTCTCGTCAAAATTTGGTGTAGCGTACCGCATATAAGCAAAAGCTTGTGATAGCATCCAGCTTGTGTTAGATGATAGCTTTTCCTGTAGGTTTTTGATAGCACAGAGAGGTAGACAATTTTTTTCTTTTTTCAACGTTTATCGGCACTGAATGTAGCATTCTTTCTCCAGCAGTAGGCAATGTTTACAACACTTTGTCCATCAGGATAGGCAAGTTCACAGCACTGGAGGGGCAAGTTGTTTTTTGTGAACCCTTTTCTCAGTGATTACTCAATTGTCCACCAGGAGAAGGAAACTTTACAGCACTGCAAGGGGCAAGTTATTTTTCTGAACCCTTTTTCAATGACTACTCAATTTCTCCTGGGCAATCGTGGGGGTTACAGAGATGCAGCAGTCAAAGGGATGGGGCTTAAGAGTTTTCATGACGGCTGCAACATCGTTTTGTTTCTGCATCAGCTTGAAAACACACCACATAGGTTTCAGGAAGTAGGCAGCAACAATTAGAGTTTTTTTTGTAGGCAGTACAGAGAGAGAGAGAGAGAGAGAGAGAGAGATAAGTAGGCCAAATACTACATAATTTTTGCCGTGGATTCTATGTTCACAGGCAATTCTGTGTTCTTTGTGTTCATCAACAGGCAATACATGGTTGTATAAAAATTTTAGAACTTGTTTCCTGTGCTCAGTAGGTAAACACAAGCAGGGGCAAACTACTGCATAATTTGCGATGGATCTGTGCTCTTCGGCAATACTGTAACATATGTGAGAAAATTAAAGATAGTTCCCCTTTGCAGGCAATACAGAGAAAGGTAAGTAGGCAAAATAATTTGTTGCCTACTTATGTTTTTGTAGGCAATAGTTAGTACTTACCATTGGAAGGAACTCCAGCAGCCTACAAACTGAACTACAGATTTGTGTAGTTCGTCTTTTGTTTTGTCATCTGAGGATCTATTAGATTCTGATGTTACTTTTGTCCTACATTACTGTTGACGTATAATGTGCTGCCTAGTCTCTTGCATCAAATTGGTTTTTTGATTGCATTGGTTAGAGCATGCACTTCTACATGCTATCGGAGCCAAGAGGTCTTGAGTTTAAGACCCGGCTGACGCAATTAAATTGCAGCCCACTTTCGGTCCACGTTTAGGCCTGAGAGAGCCACACGTGAGGAGGAGTCTTGACGTATAATGTGCTGTCTAGTCTGTTCCATCAGATCGGTCTTTTAGTTGTATTGGCTAGAACATGCATTTCTACAATCATCATTCATCCTTATTTTTTTGTTTCACAAATTCCCTATAGCTTAGCAAGGTTTTTGTCCACAATTTTTGTCATTAGGCCCACTGCCAGCCTCTAATCTCTCTCTCTCTCTCCTTTTTCTGGCTAGGTCCACCACGTGAGGCATGCAAAAAAGACAACGCGGAGAAGCCGCAAGCGGCCGGCCACGGCGCCCGTCGCTGGCCCCGCACCGCGCCTCCCCGAAGCTGCTTCACACCGCCGGCCCTGCGCCGCGCCTCCCCGGAGAAGCTTCACGCCGCCGGCCCGGTCGCCAGTAGCCAGCCCCCGCAGGCCTTCGTGCGCTACCGAGCCCATCACCGGAGCAGCTCTCTCCTCCATGGGCGGCCCCGAGCATGGCGACTACGGCCGGCCCGGAGCCACGCACCGGTGGGCGCAACCCTGAGTGGGGAGGGGCACGCATGGCCGGGGCGGGGCTCGCGCTCGAGCGGCCGGAGCGGAGCATGGCCGGGGCGGGGCTCGCGTGTGCACGGCCGGAGTGGGCCATCTGTGCCCGCGCACTCCACGGCGCCCTCACCGGGCGGTTGAGCTCCAGCTCCACGGCATGGCCAAGGACGAGGACGTCCACGGGATCTCCGGCCTGGCCGTGGCGCTGCTCGCCCTGGCCGGCGTCCTGCTGCTGCTCCTGGGCCCGGCACGGAGAGGCCGGCGCGCGTCTTGGCTGCATCCTCGTCCTCCTTCCGGCTCGCTGCTCGCTGCCATCGAGGCCGAGCTGGAGGACAGGGATCTGACTCCGGGAGGGTGCGGCCTGCGAGCGCGCGGCCGCGGGAGGGCGCGGCCTGGGCGGCGAGCGCGGCTGCGGGCGTGGCCTGCGAGCGGGAGGGCTTGGCATGCGCGCGCGGCTGCGGACGGGACGGCCTGGGCGGCTGCGGAGAAGACGTGGCTCCTCCTCTCCGTCTCCTCACTGGCCAACACCAACTTCCCGCTCTCCACGGCCGACCTCCTCCCGTTCCTCGTCGCCACGCTCATCGCCACCGACGTCCCGGCCGACACAAGGCTGGCGTGCCTCGCCGCGCTCCGTAACCTCTCCGCCAAGCTCAAGCACGTCCGGGCCGTGGTCAACAGCGGCGCCGTGCGCGCGCTCCTGGCGCTCTCCCTGATGGAGCGGATGGAGACCACGGCAGCGGAGTCGGCCCCCGCTTCTCGCCAACACTGCTCCTGGGAGCGCAGCGAGTGGACAAATTCCCACCCCCAGGCCAAAGTTCTCGCCGGCAGCCCCTTTGTATTTGGACAAACAATGCTCGTCGAAGCCCGAGACTCTGCGCCGGGACACGCCCAACAGGCCAACAGTGAAACCCGTGAGCTTCTAGCGACGTGATTTTCTATTGTCTAAAAAAAGGCCAAAATGGCATCTCACGGATTCCATTTCATTCACCGCGTGTTAAAAATATATGTTCAAACTACGCCGTGCTGAGATGACAAGTCACTGACACCGAACCTGCCACAGGATGGTGTGTGTTGTTATAATGGTGCAGGCGTTTGCGAGCTCGTCTTGCATGTTGAAGAAATCGAAGTACATTTGTTTTTTTGAATCACATGAATAAATGTAACGTGAACACAATAAAACTAGCACCGTAGGTAGCCATCATGTACCTCGGGTCCAAGGCTTATCAGAACAAGCTGTCCTCACGGCACACCGAACGACAACGCACAGGCCCCGCTCGTGCTTCAGACGACGCACTGATCCACACCTGTATCAGGTACACGCTCAAAAAATTACTACTCCCTCCGTCCCAAAATACTTGTCGGAGAAATGGATAAAAATAGATGTATCTACAACTAAAATACATATAGATACATTCATTTATCCCACAAGTATTTCTGGACAAAGGGAGTATTTTTTTTTCACGGACAAAGCATTGATATCCCGTTTTGCATAAAAAATGTCAAACAGGCCTTTTACGCTAGCAAGGACATCTATAAAAATTTAAAATTTATTTACTATTTATGGAGTGTTCTGAACTTGTTCCGGGAACATACGGTCATTCTTACTCTAGCTATATATAAGAGCATCTCCAGCCGTTCGGCCCCCATAAGGCATTTTTTTCGTCTCCTTTTGTCAAGATTCTCGCCCCGTATAGTCAATTCAGCTTTCTAATGCGCAGCTTACATGAACACAGGATACACTAGCCAGCTAGTTGTTCTGTCAAATCAATACTTGTAGGGTGACAGCCTACAAGCCATCCTCTGCCTGCTACGAGGCAATTGTGGTGCCCGTATGCTAAGGTGTGGCTGCGCCCACACACCATGCACCGCGTCTGGTTATGGCCACTTGGGATGGCAGCACGAGGCATTCTTTCAGCTGAGAAAAAAAACATCAGAACACACAAAAAAAAAAACAGCTCGAGAAATATTAAGCTAATATGGGAAACCAAGACAGAGTGCCGATCGGGGTGGTATTCACAATAGGCCACAATAGGCCCTCGGTGGTATTCACCTCGTGTAGACATCCACCTCCACACTTGTGTTAATAATGTTTTTGTTTCGTCTCTTCTTTACACATACTACTCAACCTCACCAAACAGATTTCCCATCGGTACTTCTAAACCACAATTCACTTGTAGAGCAATAGTTAGGTTCAACGGGATAAGTAGAGGAGATCGTAGGAAAAGAACCGGAGAGAGATGCATGGTTTGACATGCATGAATATGAGACATCGGGACATTAGAAAATCGGATCTCTAATTAACCATGGAATGTTCCATACAAAAGTCCCACGGCATGATGACTACCCCATGCATTTTCTCCCGGAGGCACTCTAATATATTTGATGTGTTGTATTGTGTTGTGTTTATTGTGGCGGCTCTTTGCATATTCGAGGGTGGTAAAAGTGCAAGTGTATCTGACAATACCATTTTTTTATGGCCCCAAAGGTATCAACCCACGGAACGAGATCGTCTAACATCACGAAGGGATGTTAGAGAAGCTACAGTACCCTAACATCCCTTCTTCACATCCATATGATTAAGCCTAAAATGACTTAAATTAATTTGCAAATTACAAATCTACTGTATACATTTACAAAAATTACATACAAACAAAACTATAGTGCAATAAAATTAATTTCGGATTTTATTTTCTATGAACAGTAATTGCGCACGGTGTATTTGCTACAGTGCCCGTGACATCTCTTATTCATTTTGCACTGGGATTGCACTGTAGCTTCCTGACATCCCTTCATGATGTTTGAGGATCCGTTCGCTCAACCCACCACCTCTCACAATGTTTTCCAATTAGTCTATGCAATATTATGTATAAGTTTGCATCCTATTGAAAAAAATAGTACTCAAATAATTTTGGAAGGCCAAGGATTCTTCCTTTATCCTGGGTCAACTCACCACGGACCGCATTGTTTTTGAAATATGAGTGCTTAGACTTAAAGAAGAGGAATGAAATTGAGAAACACATATGTTTCACACTTAAAGTAAACATTATGAAAGTCAATCATCGTACATCGATGTTATTCGACTAGATCAATAGACTCTATCTGTGAACCACATTCTCTTTGTAGATGATAGGCCAATGTTTTTTCAATGTTTGCGGAGAAGGGGGGAAGACAACTTCGAGTATGTACTAGAATGTTTCTGCTGAGTGGGTACATTTATCAATGTACTATTGATCTTATTTAGCAGGGGTGCCCTCAAATCGCCCTATAAGAAGTTAAAGGCTTACTCAATGTCATAAATGAGTCCCTTAGCGAGAAATATCTCATTATGTCTATAGATGTGCGGAAGAAAATGTCTGGAATAAGATTAATGGCTAGATGAAGAAAACACTTCACTAGGGCATGTATTGGGAAGACATAAATGTCTGAAAAGCACATATTTCAGGTTCTTAAACTAGACATGATGTAATCCATGATCACATGAATTTGTGATTCCTAGAGGAGATTATGTTATAAATGGGTTTCCCCAAATGTTTATAGTGATGACGGTGATGAAATTTTATGTGCTTTTAAATGGATGTAAAAT
>NW_024113311.1:0-31539 GCF_003073215.2 Triticum urartu | reverse complement strand
ATGAACAGGATCCCGTTCTGAACGTCGCTGGTCAAACACAAGGTCGTTTCCTCCGTTCTACGGTATGCCAGGCGCCGTTTCCATCGGCTGTTCTGTCCAAGCCCTCTCGATGAACACGATGACGCATTCCGTTCAGACCCGGCCGGTTGGTTCCCCATGAACACGACGACGATGCAGTTTCTCCGTTCCGACACAACCATGTACACGAGCCCTGGTCGTACGTATGCGCGAGTAGGCATTCGAGACCCTCCCGTATGTACGTACGTGGCCGTATTTTCTTTCTTGCACACTGGCCGCTGTATGTACGTGTACATGCTATATGCGCGCCTCCACAACGACACATGCGCGCTCTACATCGACCAGTATGTACGTGCACATTCGCGACCAAAATGACAACGCTATATACGCTTCGACCAGGTGGGTCCCGACTGTTAGGCACTTCCTTGCGTGCGAAGATATAGATGGTGGGTCCCAGCAGTCAGGGGGGCAAATCGTTTTTTTTTGCCCGGTCGCACTTCCTTGCATGCGAAGATGTAGCTGGTGGGTCCCAGCAGCCAGGGGGAAATGTTTTTTCGTGAAATACGGTGGCCCGTCCGATGGGTCCCCGCTGTCAGGTGCAGGAATAATTATTTTCCGCATAATAAGGAGGCACTTCCTTGCTGCGGCCGTGGACCCAGCTGTCATCCTCTCCACGTACAGTCCACGTCCGATGGAAGCCGTTACTTGTCCATGTTGACCATGCCGTGCCGAGAGCACCAGGGCGGTGGACGACAGCGAGGCCTATGAAGGGGACGACGCGGAGCCGGGAAAGAAGCGGCAGTGGATGCCCACGCGTAGAGTATGAGGGTTCACTGGTTCGCTGCGGTGTGAGGCTGCCGTCGTCGTAGAATAACAGGGGGTGTGGGTGAGTAGAGGGATGGCCTGGCCAGCGGTGGGAGTAGTAGGGCGCGGTGAGGCCTCCGCCGCATCGCAACTGGCCACAGGAGGCAGGAGCACGAGGCATGACCGGTGCTGGTTTGGGCGGTTGGAGCAAGAAGACCAGAGGTTGAAGAAGCACTACAGCCGTTGGATGGACATCGTACGGCCACTGGAGCTAGAATCGTGCATATTGACTAAGTTGACAAAGCCCTCCGTCCCCATCAACTTAGTAGGCCCACAAGTCAGCCTGCCACTATACTGGGTCCCATCTAGGAGGGGGGTATTCATTTTTTTGTGCGTAATAAGGAGGCACTTTCTTGCGTGCGAAGATATAGCTGGTGGGTCTGAGCTGTCAGCGGAGGTAACGTTTTTTTTACGAAACACAAAGGCCCTTTTGGTGGGTCCCAGATGTCAGGTGGAGGAATCGTTATTTTGCATGTAATAAGGAGGCATTTCCTTGCGTGTGGCCGTGGACCCAGCTGTCAGCCTCTCCACGTACAGTCCACTTCAGATGCATGTCGGTCGTTGACCACGTGGACCAGGCCGCGCCGAGAGCACCAGGGCGGTGGATGACAGCGAGGCCTAGGAAGGGAACGACACGGAGCCAGGGAAGACTCGGTAGTTGTTTCCCACGCGGAGGGGAGTACGACTATACGAGGGTTTACTGGTTCATCTGCCGTCGCCGGAGAATAACCACAGGTGTGGGTGAGTAGAGGTATGGCTAGGCCAGCGATGGGAGTACGGTGGGGTGGTGAGGCCTGCGCGGCAGCACTGCCGGCCGCTGGGAGGAGGGAGCAGGTAGTCCCGCCGGCGCTTGTTTGAGTGGCTGGAGCAGGAAGAGAGGAGATTGAAGAAGCACGACAGCCGTTGGATGGACATCCAACAGTCACTGCTTGTGCGTCAACCTTTTTTTAGGAAAGCCTCAAATCTATGGAAAACATCAGACAGCCCATCTGCCATTATTTCTAATAATTTACAGCCTATTTGCTAATTCTTAAGGTTTTTTGGATCCCATATTATTTTTGTTAGCATTACAACCCATATTGTGGCCATGGTTAAAAAATTATACAAAATTTTGCATATTTTGGTGTGGTCCGAACTGTTTTTAATCCCGAAATTTCGAGTCACATTCAAACTGATTTTAAAAATAAATGTATATCAATATAAAATCCAAAAAATTGTCGACGCATAAAAATCAATGCCATTTAAAATCTCGAAATGAAAAAAAGAAATTTGAAACTAATTGCCGGTTTGATGTGTTTTAAAAATGTACAGCCCATTTCTCATTACTGATAGGCCATTTTCTCGGCCAGCCGAATGAAGCTCTCCTTGTCTTGAAAGATTTGCAGCCCAACAGGCCTGACAAAGCGACTTACTTGGCAAATCACAAAAAACTGGGTTGTGGCCGTGGACCCAGTTGTCAGCCTCTCCACGTACAGTACTCTTCCGACGGAAGTCAGTCGTTGACCACATTGACCATGCCACGCCGAGAGCACCAAGGCGATGGACGACGGCAAGGCCTAAGAAGGGGACGACGCGGAGCCGGGGAAGACGCGGCAGTGGATGCCCACGCGGAGAGGAGTATGAGGGTTCACTGGTTCGGCTGCGGTGTAAGGCTGCCATCGCCGTAGAATAACAGGGGGTGTGGGTGAGTGGAGGGATGGCCTGGCCAGGTGCGGGAGTAGTATGGGGCGGTGAGGCCTCCGTAGCAGCACAGCGGGCCACGGGAGGCAGGAGCAGGCGGCACGACCGGCGCTGCTTTGGGCGGCTGGAGCAAGAACCAGAGGTTGAAGAAGCACTATGGCCGTTGGATGGATATCGTACGGTCGCTGGAGCTAGAATCATTCATATTGACTAAGTTCACAAAGCCCTCCGTCCCCGTCAACTTAGTTGGCCCACAAGTCAGCCACCCACTATGGTGGGTCTCAGCTAGCAGGGGGTATTCATTTTTTTGTGCGTAATAAGGAGGCACTTCCTTGCGTGCGAAGATATAGCTGGTGGGTCCGACCTGTCAGCGGGGGGGCATTTTTTCGTGAAATACAGAAGCCCTTCCCGTGGGTCCTAGCTGTCAGGTGGAGGAATCATTATTTTGTGCGTAACAGGGAGGCATTTCCTTGCGTGCGGCCTTGGAACCAGCTGTCAGCCTCTCCACGTACAGTCCACTTCCGATGGATGTCGTTCATTGACCATGTTGACCAGGCCGTGCCGAGAGCACCAGGGCAGTGGACGACGGCGAGGCCTAGGAAGGGAACGACATGGAGCCAGGGAAGACTCGGTAGTTGTTTCCCACGCGGAGGAGTACGAGGGTTTACCGGTTCGTCTGTCGTCCCCGAAGAATAACAGCAGGAGTGGGTGAGTAGAGGGATGACTAGGCCAGCGATGGGAGTACGGTGGGGCAGTGAGGCCTGCGCTGCAGCATAGCCGGCCGCAGGAGGAGGGAGCAAGCACTCTCGCCGGCACTTATTTGAGCGGCTGGAGCAAGAAGAGCAGAGATTGAAGAAGCACGACAGCCGTTGGATGGACATCCAACAGTCACTGCTCTCGTGTGCATTATTTCTAATAATGTACAGCCCATTTGCTAATTCTTAAGAATTTTTTTGGAGCCGGTCTTGTTTTTGTTAGCATTACACCCCATATTGTGGCCACGGTTAAAAAGTATACGCATATTTCGATGCGGTCAACTATTTTTAATCCCGAAATATTGATTCAAATTCAAACTATTTTCAAAAATAATTTATATAAATATAAAATACAAATAATTGTCCACGCATAAAAATCAATGGAATTTAAAATATTGTAATGAAAAAAATTGAAACTAATTCTCAGTTTGATGTGTTTTAAAAATGTACAACCCATTTCTGGGCAAACCGAATGAAACTCTCCTCATCTTGAAAGACTTGCAGCCCAGCAGGGCTGATAAAGCAAGTAGGCCTCGTTTGGGTATTTCTTTAAAAAATAGAGCTGGGCTAGTCATTTTGAGCAAGAAAAAAAACACAATTGGGCTCATGATGTGGTAAACATAAATAAAACCCTGGCTAGATGGGCCACAGCCCCCTTACAGGCCCATTGTTACCCTGATCCGTCGCTAAAACTAGTATAAATAACAACTGCTTGTTCCTCAAAAAAAACTGCGCGACCTGCTGGGTCCCTGGTGTCAGCCGCTCGTAGTGTAATTCTCTCATTTATTGACTATGATGACAATGGCGTGAGCCCCAGATGTCCAACCATTAGGAGGAACCATATTTTTGGGCTTGTAATATAGAGGCACTTGCTTGCGTACTGCCATGACGCTGGTGGGTCCCTACTGTCATCCTCTCCACATACAGTCATCTCCTTGTTCCTCTCGGTTGTTGACGACGTTGACAACGCAAGAGGGCGGCGCACCGCGCACGGCGAGCGAACCAAGGCCGCAAGGCGGAGGACGATGGTGAGGCCTCGGACGGAACAAACAAGAGCCGTGGAAGATGCGCCAGTCCAGTCGTAGGCGGAGGGGAGTACGAGGGTTGACTGGTTCAGGTGCGGGTGCGGGTGCGTGTTGGGGATGACGTCGCCGGAGAATAACAGGACGTGTGGGGGAATAGAGGGAGGGACTGGCCAACGTTGGAGGGTACGTATGGTAGGGCAACGAAGGTGCAGCCAGCCATGGGAGGCGGGAGCAGGCGGAGCCGATGGGGTGGTTTGGTTTGGGTGGATGGAGGAAGAAGAAGACAAGAGATAGAAGATACACGACAGATGTTGGATGTCAATCCAACGGCTAGTAGGCAGAATCATTTGTTGACTGGCTAGTAAGTCGACACCACCTTGGACAGGCTATTTCCTCGCGGGTCCCAAATATCAGAATCCAAATCTGTCACGGTCATGCAGCCTTTCCTATGAAAATTTACATCCCATTTGATGTGCTAGTTCGAAATAAGTTTGTGGGTGCTGGTGGGGGCTAATCACTTGGCTTCTGTAATGCATAGCGAGCTCAATCAGCCGGCGAGAGTGATGTTATTTCCCTTGGTTGGGATTTGTTAGTTGTTATAATATTTCACTCTAAATTAAATGACTGGCAAGCCATTTGCCTTGCTTCAAAGAAAATATGACAGTCACAGCCGAGTTGAAAAGGGCAAGAACATCTAACTCCATCTTACAAACTGTACAAAAGCACGAGGGTTAATTGTTCATCAGGTTTACAAAAAAACCCAGGTTGAAAAGGGCAACAACATCTAACTCCAGCATTGTTTTCGGCAGTCACAGTTAAATGGATCGGTTAGGTCCATAGAATGAACATCATGGGTCGTAAAATTTACTGGATTATGACCACAATATGTTGTAAATAGAAGCCCGGCATATTCAGAAGCTCTTTTGCCCACCTAAAACTCCATTTTTTGCTCTTCCACATACCCATCCGTCAAAACCATGTTGTTGATAAACTTAAGCCTGATGGACAATAGTAACCTTGCATTCAGCAGGAAGAAATGGGACAAATCTAGTGTTTTCATGGTTGGCTACATATTGTTCTAGCGTTATTTTCTTCAATCGAATCTCATGAGAAGTGAGAAAATCCCGATGCTTACGAATCCACCGATTGGTTATAACTTTATTACCCCGTCCTATTGCCTAAATAGACATGAAGATTGAAAGTAGTTAAGGTCTAAAAAAAGAGTGTCGAAAGAGTAGCAGCTGAACGGTTAATTCTAGTACACTATATGCGGGCTTCCAATGTGCGTGAAATTATGACCTTTATATACAACTTCTCCAGACATGGAAAGCATTGCAGCAAGCCAATAATCTTATTCAGATCAAAACTATTCATTTGGATATATAAGATCTTGACAGAATCCAGCACCATTGATAGGCCATCCATGGAGAAACTCTTCATTGAGCATAGAACATAGTATTAGTGCAAAATGTGTACTCCAAGATGACATATAACTTATGCGCAGAAATTTAAAATGCAGCTTATGGTTACAAAGTGTAGATGGTAATATAAAGTACCTGAAGAACTATGGAGCCAAACACCATATTGAAATGAGCACACAGATCATGTATTACACCCAAGGTCTCTAGTTTAGGCGCAGAGAGGACGGTTATTTGCAATGGTGAATAACTAGAATCAAGGATCAACATTTGAAGTGAAGGGGCATCTTAGATGATGAGCTGCCTTCCGTCAAAAGAAATTCCAATTCTTACAAGGTTAGGCGACTTTATTTGGAGACAACCGATTCTAACTGTGAAAACAAGCACCAAGCACTCCAGGGCAGGGCAACTGGAGTAGATGATGCTACACAATGAGGCCTCCGATATATGAACCCACACAAGTGAAAGTTTCTTGAGAAATGGGAGTCGAAGGTTTAGTACCAGATTGTCTGGTAGGTCGCACAGCGCAATGGTGGCGGTGTGGAGAGAGGAGGAAACCCGCGAGATGGACATCGGTGCTGAGGGCACAGGTAGATGGCGTTCGGTATCTGGTAGGTGATTTCCAAGGGAATAGTAGAACTCAAGCAGCTATAGTTCTATGAATTCAGGGGATTTCAGCTAGGCATCCACCATGCAGGGCAAGGTATGCTTGCTCAGGTAGCATGACAGGATGCAGAGGCTTTGAACGGAGCCCTCGTGGGAGGAGATGATGGCTCTGGGGATTTCAATATCATTGAAGAGAGATAGATGACGACAGTCGAGATTAAGGGGCATGGCGCGCCATAGAGGGCGCCACCGAATTGAGAGGACTTGGGTGCGGCAGCACTCCTTGGTGGGGAGAAGCGAGATGATCTCTCCAAGGATGGCGTCCGGGAGATCGCTGATGCAGTCCACCCGAGATTCTACGGGTTCCTGGGATCCATTGGGGGCGGGATCGCCGCTTCTCCCCGCACTGCCGGGTGCGGGATCTACAACAGGCGTCACCGCTGGTGGGAGCCTCATCTTCTTAGCGCTAGGGTCAGCCGACTCCATTTTCCTCGAGGACGTCGCGTCGCGCTCACGGATTTGAGCAGAGTAACGAATGACAAGCCTAGTTGTAATGCGAGTGAAGAAGAAGGGGAACTGGGGTTTTTCTGTAGTAGTAGTGAGGAAGAAGGGGAGCTGGGGTTTTTCTGTATGAGTGAGGTGAGGAATTTGGGGGTACGAGTGGAGCGAGCTAACGTGAGGTGCGTGGGAGTGAGGAGGAAGAAGAACACCTAGGTTTTTTGGGGGGGGCGTGTGCTGGGTGTGGGTAGCGCCTCTCATTCAGTAAATATATGGACTTTTTGAATTGATTTTACTATTTACTAGGGTGGATGGGCTGTTTTGTCTTGGGCCCAGAGAAACAATTACTACTAGTACAGTGGAGACACTCTACAACTACCCAGAAAAACAATTACTACTAGTACAGTGGATACAATACCACTTCTGGCTCCTCCTAGATCATCGAAACGTCTCCCTCTACTGAATTTCATTATACTTTTGTTCACTGACATACGGGCCATGCAGCGCGCGGGCCCAAATGCCATCCGCCAAATTAGAAGGCAGTATGTAGGCGGAGAGTGACCCTGGTCGTAGCGCGGCAGTAATGAGCCGTCGTATCACAAAACCCCACCTCCCCGCAGTCTAAGTTTGACGGATGAAGCAACCATCATTTCACTCTTCGCTGAATCCCCTTCTCCCTCACCGTCTTCAAGAAAGGCAACACTCGCATCTGCCACTGTTCTTCTCTACCAATGAAGGGAAGGTAAGCGGATCCGTGATGTTGGTATATTTTCGTTCAGAGAAAAAAAAGAACTTTTGCAAAGCAGTAACCGATCCTCACTCTCTTTTTTGTTTCATTGTCATTGCGATTGTGTTTTCGTTTCAGTGGTCTCCTAGTATTCATCAGTTTCATAATGGACCAAGGAGAACCAGGCAAAGATCTGCCGATATTGGAGCAGACGTGGGAGGCTGATCCCCACGAGACAGAGAGCTACAAGAAGATGGAGGCAGCCACCGAGCCGACCCCAGATACGCTCACGGCCACTACTGAGATGGTCAACGCCCCGTTTGAGGTTACAGTCCCCGTGGCACTGCAGGACCAGTTTTCCCCCTTCGAGGATTGTGTCCCCCCCGCTGAGCTGCCCAAGGTGATTTTCTTCTTTGCCGATCTCGATTGTGGTTTTTCATCTAAGTATGTGGTGATGAATAATGCAAAATTTTATTAGCTTCGATGCCATGCTATACATAGTGGAAATAACTTGTGTTTCTTATATTGGAAAGTAATTCAGAATTTGTTTCTGTTTCAATTTGAGCCCTGATGCAGACAAGGTTTGTGTGGTTGTATATGTCACTCGCTATGAGGCGGGTGACCTGAATATATGCACTGGGAAAACAGATTTTTTAGGCTATTGGATCCTGGAAGCCATTTGCACTTATACCAATGAAGAGTTCAAAGCTACTCCTTCATTTGTGAGGCATATTGTTCTTGTCAAGCTTACGCAGGAAGATGACGTGCCATGCCTCCACAAACAAGTTTATGAGTGGCAAGGCCACAAGGTTGTCTTCATGAAGGTTCACAGGATTCAGCTACTACCGGACGTCCTCGATGATGTTCATGGCAAGGTCCGACTTGTGTCCAGCCCAAATTAGATCGAGGCATGAAATAGTTGCCCCAACTAGTGTTTAATAGTAGTTTGGATTGTGTCTAATTATCCGAACCTTGCCTATTATCGAGCCCTTTGGGGCTAGTACTCTGTTTGAATCCGTCTATGGGAACAGCTGCTACTTTTGTGTGCCCGTGAATCATGTGAGAACTATCGTAATTGTTGCTGAAACAGATGCGTCCTCACTAGTTTTTTCATGAATATGGCATGGTAAGACATAAGTTGTCATGGTTTATCATACGAGCAGTGTGTGTTTTGATGAAATAGAGTACTCGTTCGAGAACTATGCGCCGATGTATACATAAGTACTTGTAAACACTATTGGTGCTACCCCACTTGTAAGCAGTTGTGCAAAACACAACACATTGGCTCAGCTCGCTTCAACACTAGGCTATCGTCCAGCTAACAATCAACAATCTGTTGTCTGACATAAAAGCAACTATGTATTTTGTTACAGTGGTTCATGCAGTTAACTGAGGCCACAATGTAAATTCCAAATGTTCACACGCTAGTCCAACGTTCATGTGGAACACTCACATTAAACTCGGCTTCATAAAAAACTTGAAAAGCATAAGTTAGGCAATTTTATACATCTCAATGATTCATAGAACATAACAAACATATACTAGTTCACAGCAAAAGACAAAGTTGTGAGAAGGTTTACAAATCAGGAAAAAAACAAGCAAGGCTTATCTGAGCAAAAGGCCTCTCGGCAGGCTTAAATTTCCTGGAGTTCACTCTGGTTTTTTCTTGTTGCCACCATCCAGGGTTAGGTTCTCTCATTACGGAATAACCAATTATAATTGTTGTTCTCAGCTGGAATGCTGAACTGAACCATGTAGTGTACTGACCAGCTGAAAGTCTTGTGCATTCCACTAAATTTAAGCACCGCTATTTGCAGAAATAAGCAGACCACAATGCCTCTTGTCCGTGAACCTGTCCAAAAAAACACCGTGCAGCCGTGCCAGCTAGTCCTCGGTCCATGGATGAACTGGTAGAAAAGTGCATTCCAAACTAGGATTCAGTTGTTTTCGCTCGTCCCTACACTGCAATCAGGAAGTAAAACATACAAATCAACTTCTTTTATATTGTGTTGGTCATTCTACCGAGTAACTACCAATGTAGGAATACCTGGAAGACTGGTGGTTAGACGACGGCAATGAGGGATAGCCATCTCATTTTGCGCAGTTCTACTAAAAGTGAGGTGTGTGCTTTTGATTGCGCGGATAGAAACGATACGGATACAGATATCACGAAACGATATGGAGACAGACATCCCTGTTTGCGCAAATACAAAATACAGTTATTTAAATAGTGACAGATATTTTGCAGTGGCGTATGATTAACAGCAGCATCTATTGTGTTATAATTGGCACTAGATTGACAGTATGAAAGTGTCCTTAAGTAAGTAGCATCACATCACATCAACACTGCCACTAGATTAACATGCAGAACAATAGTATTAGTTTTATTGTCATGAGAGTAGCACATGGTCAGTAAATGTGCAATCAAATTTGTGCAGTTCCACTGGGATGAAGCAATGTTAGCGGTGTGAGATTTAAGTGTAACTGCAAAAACACAATTCATGGGAAATAAAGCAAGACGGAAGCACTTCTTAAAATGGTGGTGGCATTGCTTCAATTTATCGACGGCACTAGACCATTACTTATAGTGACATTAGGTGGCATTGCTTAATGCTTCATGTGATTTTACATTAACGATAGCGATATGGGCGTAGGGACAGCAGGGGCATAAAGTGGTGATGCAGATGTGGTTGCCGAGAGCGGCAAACACTCAAGCAACATGTCCACATTTGTCCCATTTTTTATCTCCTTGACGATATTTTCCTATGTGAGCACAGGAAATCTAGACCTGCTCATTCTCATTTGCGTTGTCCCCCAACACCCGTCACTTTCTTTCCTTTTTCAACCAAGAGATAGGTCCACTTCCCCCACCATTCGCCATCCACCATGGTTTCTTCATCTTTTCAACCAAGAGACCGGTTGGATAGCCAGTATCTACTACTTTCCCCCATTTCCTCTTAGAACCAAGTCCTAGATTCATGCTACAGCTTTCCCACTTTCTTCCCTGTTTGAACCAACTCTTAGAGTCGACTGTGTGTACTAGCTTTTCCTCTAATAATAGTAAAAGTCTAGGTGGCTTTGGAACAGCGGAGGGAAGTAGAAAAAGATCCACACGAAGCCAAGTGGGGAGCTAGGGCAGTAGAGCAAGGCGGGTTTCGAAGGAATATATACCTGAGGGTCATCGGCATGTGGCAAAGACAGCGTCGGGAGGCCGCATCTTGGCCACAATACCACAGGGAGGAAGAAGGGGTCGGAGTCCCTCCCGAGCCGGTGCTCTCTCAAAGAGAACGGCACGGCCGCCAATCGAGACGCGCGGGCAGCCGTTGGTCTCCTCCCTCGCCGCCGATGACAGCGTGAACGATGCACCTACACCCCTGCCCCGGGTCGAGGTTGTCCGGCCGGATTTGTGACCAGCCATGAGCTGAGAGAGAGTGTGGCCACCTATGTCTTGCTTAGATCTGGAGAGGATGAGAGAGTGAACGAGAGGAACCCTAGTAAAGCAAGCACTAAGGCTCCTACTTATATATATAGTGGAGTGATTTTGTTGTACTAGCTTCAAAAAAATGTGCTCCTACGTGTACCTGCGAGTGGGTGTGAGAGAACTAGTGCGTGCATGCACCGCTTCTCTTCGTGAGAGTACAATATACTATGCCCAAAGAACGTTCGCCACAACAGTAATGGTATAAGTGTGTGACGTGTGAGCTAAAATAAAATGTGCGCGACGTATTTTGTTTTTTAGAAGTTCTGAGGGTAGGGTGTGAAGAGCACATATGTGTGTGACGTCTACCTGCAGATAGATGGTGGGTGCGAGAGGACTCGGGAGAGTCGTGACTCGTGAGGGTGCGTGTGCGTGAGAGAGAAGGGGGCACGTATCAATGCAATGCATGTGTCCGTAAATCATTATCTGGCAAACGTTCGCCACAAGCCTTTTCCTGACGAACGATGTAATAACTGTTAGATCGGCATCCGACAGTGTCAGTTTTGCCATGTCATTTAACAGAACAGCCACTCCTCCTACACACAAATCTTCCACGTGGGTGTTAGCAACTGTCGTATGCTCCCTCTGTTCCAAAATGCAATGCATATATCTTTATTGAAAATTCGAACCTCGCAAATGTTTACCGAGTTTTCGTGTACCAAATTGCACATGTAGAATACCCTGTATATATCATTTCATTCATCTTCGAGAGGTAACTATAAAGATGGGGGAGGAGTCTACAAAGAAAGACCATCGTACCACCTGCTACAATTTCAAGCATCCTTTGGTGTCGAGGAATATCATAGGAACTCTATATGATATGAATTTTATAGGATTTTTTCCTTTAGAGCCAATTGGTTCATAGGAATAGATTCATATACTCCACATTTCAAAGGAAAATAAACATGGTATCATTTCGATAGCTTTAGAGCCACTTGGTTCATATGAATGGATTCCTATACTCCCATAATTTCAAAGGAAAATAAACATTAGCGTATATTCAATAGAAAATTTCCTATGATATGAACCAAATTACATCTCTTTTCTAATCCCTCCTCATAGGAATTGAGATACATGTCATCTCTAGATTCAATAGAAAAGTTCCTATGATGTGAACCAAATGACATCTCTTTTCCAGTCCCTACTCATAGGAATTGAGATACTCCATGTCATCTCTTTCCCTACAACTTCCATGTATACATCTTCTATTCCTAAATAGCTAGTACAACCCACTAGTAGCTTTTTTCCAAGACATGCAACTATGGCACAAGAACTATATAGTGTGCGAATAACTTTGAAAGATGGTCGCTAGATGAAGCTAATCCGACAGTGCAGAGATGGCAAATCTGAGCACTACTGGCCGTTGGATATCATCAACATTCCACCAGATCTCCCACATGTACAATTTAGAAGACTCCATGGTTGAACTTAAGCATAGTGCACAAACCTCAAAACACAAGCACTTCTCCTTTGTTCTAGAATCTTCTATATCATAATTGATTTTTTTTTCTAAATGAATTGCCATTATTTGTTTTTTACTTTATGCTTTACAATGCACAACCCCATGAATCTTAACATTTTTGTAAAACTAATTGATTTTGAATGAGATGAACTATAAGAACTAAACGAACATCTACATCATGCATATATGACTCAAAGCTTTACATGCTATAGTGTGTATTTATTCATAATTTGGTTTCGAAATCTCATGCGTTCAATGCATGTGTACCTTACTAGTTTTGAGTAGAGTAGAAAATTTCACGTGGCCCGGGTATATCAAAATGCTGGGCCCATGCATCATTGCTTTTCGGTCGAACCTATGTCCACAATTTTTTGTACGTACTATATCTCCACTGGTCCCCGAACCCAAAATGTTACCTCGTTCCCCTAAAACCAAGCGGCCCAAACATATGTAAGGCGTCGACTCGAACTCAATCCCTCTCCCGTTTACTACGACATGGCCCCGCGCGCCGTAGTAGTACTCCTACAAACCCTACCGCCACACGCATCATCGGTTTTCTTCAAGAGGACGAGGGAGAAGCCGATTTGTAGTGGAGGCGCTTTCAAAAAAATGATCTGTAGTGGAGACCCCTACCTTAGGGTGCCCTAGGTAGCTGCCGCACGCATCATTGGCTTTCTCTTTTCTTTATGCTCTTGCGCCCTAGAGTGAAATGATGGTCGATTCGTCCGTCCAGCTTAATGCGGGAAAGGTGGGGCTTTGTGATTTGATCACTCATCGCTCATTTTCTACTACTGCGGCACTACAAACGGGGTGCCTCCAATTCCAACCGCTGCTCCGAACTGTAATTTGGTGCATCGCACGTGGAACAAGATGGTGGATGAGCCACATGTCGGCCAAAGGGATCCTATTAAGTGTGTCGCCATTTCGTGTGCGGACTGGCCTGCTTGAGTTGCAACGCCAACACGACAGGTGCAGCCTACCACTTGGTTTTGCTCCTTGGTGAATCCCGACTATATTGATCTAAAATGATACATACTGAACTACCCTCTCCGTCTCGTCTTTTTAGGCGTCTCGGTTTATAGGGCGTGCACGTAGTTCTAGGTCATCCATTTAACTAACTAAATATGAGTTACTATGTCACAAAAAGTATATCATTGGATTATTAAGCAGATGTAGTTTCTAAACATATAATGTTCATCACATATATAGCCGGCTAAATTCTCAACCTAGAACGACGTGCATGCCATGTAAACCGATACAGAGGAAGTATAGTAGTACAAATGAGGTGATTTTACCGAGCGATCGGCGGGAGAGCATGGCCTGTCATGCGTTCCCACATGTCATAATGTACCAAGGCGATGCGCGTGTCCCTCTTGAGGCAGAAGCAATACTACATGGTTTGAGATGATGGCGAACCGAAGTGTGAAATAATGGTTGCTTCGTCCATCTGGGAAGGTGCGGCATTGTGATTTGACGTCTCATTGCTCATTACTACTACTGCTAGGGTGATACAACTGGGGTGCGTCCCCCTGCTGTTCTGCACTGTTATTTGGTGCTTGACACGTCGACCCGGTTGTTATATGTCCCACATGTCGGCGACAGGAAGTACAGAATTCATGAAAGCGAGCGTCGACGGAGGAGTACAATACACGGCTTGGGTTTTTGCTGCTTCGCGCGATCCATCGATACAAACCCGGACTAAAAAAAGGCAAGGGCGGGTCTTTTCCCGCGCGGCGGGCAGGGGAGTTTGGCATAGTCTGTTTGAGGCAAGGAGGCAGGAAGGGAAACAAGCAAATAAAGGTTGAGCGACTTAGTTTTGGGAAAATCTGATTTTACGGAGTACGTACCCACTAGGGTTTATAGGGCTCATCTAAAAAAACATTTGTTTTTCCGTTTTATAAGTCTCAATTCTACTACTAGTAGTAGTACCATCACATGTTGGATTTCGAGGTGCGTTAGATCACCCGATGCAAGCAGTGTCAAGAGAAAACTCACCAATGCATGTAGAAGTTCATGGAAATGTAGTGGTCATTCATGCATTCGTTCTAATTAATGCCTCGGTAAACATAACTTCTTGAGAAAAACGAGCGTACTAATTACTTGTGCAAACTAGGAGTACGAAATTAATTTGACCACTCACCATCTACCTTGGTTGGAGAGATTTTGAAATTGAGCCATAAACTGGAAAGGAGGGAGTAGTAATTGTTGTCTCGATTACTATTTGTAGCCTTGTATAGATGCAAAATGTATTTTTTTTATAGTGGCCTTGTATAAGTAAATGGAGGGAGTACTAAAGGACATATATATTCCAAACAATATGATAATCTCTCTAACCAAGGTAGTAGGGACGAGGAGTAAACGGAGGGAGTAGTAAAATTTTCTCCTCGTCCTGCGAGCCACCGCGCGCGTGGGCGAGGGAGCGGGCGTAAGGCATACAGTACTACTACTGGTAAGCAAGCTTCACCTCATCCTGCGAGCCACCGCACCTGTGGGAAGGGGAGACGGCATACTAAGCAAGCTTCTCCTCATTCTGCAAGTTGACGGGACACATCAAAAGTACTCCAGTGAATAGAGCCTTGCCTCTAAGGTAGGCCCCACATGGTTTGCCTCTTTTTCAACATAACGCGTCAAGTCACAATTTGTTTGTTCACCCGTGGTAGACGGTCCTCCCTCCACCAAGTGGACAACCAGTACATGGTCAAATTACCATGTGGGCTGCCTTTTCGTACAGAAATGAGCTCCACCATGTACCCGTGCGGGTGTGGTTGGGAAAGAGACGGGAGTACGTGTGTCGTGCGTGCACCTCTTCTCTTCGTGCACGTCCCTCACCTACTTGGATGTGTGTGAGAGATACAAACCTAGACAATAATGCGCCGTCCATCCCCATGCCTCCGCCTAGTCCGACCACCAGTCACCACCACGCCCCACTCCTCCTCACCTTATCTCTCATCTTTCTCCCTCCATTTTTATATACAAGGCCACTATCAAAATTACAATTTGCAGATATACAAGGCCACTAACACTAATCAATGCAATATTAATGGTGTTTGGCTCGTAGTACTACTAGCAAAGGAGGACATTAATTATCCCTTGCATGCATGCGAGAGTGTGAGCATTGGCTTGATGTGCATGAAAGAGAAGAATACACATTAATTTACACGGCAAACAAGGAAACAAGGTGGCTTGCAACATTGAGTTAGAAGACATTAGTTTTTGCCTTGGTACCTGTAATATGGGTTTGTGGCCTTGTATACAAAAATGGAGTCCGATAAAATTCTTGAGATACAATGTGTCTGATAAAATTCTCGAGCAATCATTAGTTTTTACAAAATGGGATTACTCCTGCATGGGTCAATCACAAGGTGTTTTGTAAAAAAATGCATCTTGATGTTCCATGCAATGCACGTGCATCTTGCTAATCCATGAAAACAACACATGGCAAATTCCACGGCGAATGAGGGATTTGAATCTGTTGGGAGGGGTTGTTTGGATCTTGCCCAGGGTAGCCAAAATATTGGAGACCCTTTTGTCCATCGGTGCCTTTGCCACCGATGAACGAGGAATGGCTCGGGTTCTCATGCATCCTCCAGCACGCACGTTGGAGACGAGCTTGCACGAGCTGTGTTCTTTTTGTCCCAACACACCGCCCGAGCCGCCCGCAGACCGACCAGCGACCCGCAAATTACGCCATCCAACCGTAGCCGCACACATTATGACAGCAAGTCAACCAACCGGACGAAATTCACGCAAACACGGCGGTATTTCATATAAACAACGATAGAAATCATATAAAATACCAGATTTTCATACAAACATGACAAATTTCATTACATTCAAATGAACTACGCGGTGCTAGTTCTAGACAGCACAGGTATATAATAGCTGGCCTAAATGGTCACCTGCCGATCGATTTGTGTTCCTCATGTCCGGCAGCACGATCACCGGATTGTCGGGAGCCCCGGAGGTATATGTGGGGTCGACGAAGGTCCTCGCAACAAAAGGATCCAGCAAGACACCTGTTATGTACACCGGCGTCGCCTCCGTGGTGGCCTTCATGGGACCCAAGTGGCGGCGGCCTCCCGTGTTCTACTTCTCCTCAATGATGGCGGTGGACGCGGAGGCGCTCACCACCGACTCATCGCCCTCTGCGCACCCGGCTTCTGTCGCTGCTTGCATGGCGTGGCCACCATCATGGGAGTCTCGGCCACAGAAACGGGAGACGCGGTACGAGGCGGTGGCGTGGACGGCAGCAACGACGCCCGTGCACCGCTCCTCGTCGAGTTGGCCTGGAGCGGCGAGTTGTTGAACCACGCGCCGGCTTGGGGCGGCAACTGGCTCCGTCGGGCGAGGGGAGGGAGGTGGATCAGTGAGTTGCATAGCTCGTATCCGGTGGGCTCGCGGGCCACCCAGCGGCTTGGATGCGGAATAACTACTCTTCGTAAGCCATTGTAAGAGTGGACAAAATGGTGAAGAAGGAGATAGGGGAGTGGAGGATGTGTGCGATTCTTGGTCGGCGTTTGGCCTCGTTTAAATAGGAGATTAAATAGACGGCGGACGGGAGGAGCTCTGCCGGCGTTGCATTTAATGCCGGCCCGGTCATGAACAGACGTGTGTCCAGAGTGGGTTTCTCGGCTTCCACACGGACGGGTTTCATGGAGGCGTTTGAATGCGGCAAGGAGGCGTGTTCAGCCGGGCGTGCAGTGAGTGGCGCCCTCGACTCTAACGTAGGACAGCGCGCCATTCTTCCACTGACATGTGGGCTCTTTGGGTACATGGCCTGCATGTCAGTGACCCAACGCAGGCAGCACACAACAGAGGAACCTTTGGTGGGCCAGGGCGGTCAGAAGCGGGCATTTTCATAAACCGATGATTGTTCATTGAGTGTGACGTCATCCTTTTCATGTAGATAAGCCTACTATGTTGATAGCCCGTTCGATGCGTTGTGATTCATAAAGACCGCTACAAACATCAATGTTCTACTAATTACAGATAAGATTGATTAATACACGTAACAATCCATGTCCTTAACAAAGGGTGCATGCATGTATAGGTTGAGCGTGTGTCTTGCGTCGTGTGTTGTGTGCATGCAGGCATGCGAGTGTTGCGTGCGTGCTAGGGTACGTTTCAGTATTGCATGCATGTGTGCGTACGTGCATGTGTACATGTCAGTGTTGCATGCCTGCATGCGTGCATGTGTTCATTATGTGTACGTGTGAGTGTTGCAGGCCTGCATGCGTGCGTGTCTTGTGTGCGTGCATGTGTACGTGTGGGGTGAGGCTACACGTCAGTCGACTGACTTGTTCATCTCTGGTCATTAGATTTTCCAACCATTGGATACGAAATCAAGGGCCTGCAGTTTATCATCAAACTCCACCCCCCTGAGCTGCCAGCCACCACCGGCCGAACCGCTGGCCCCGCCCGCCCCAAAACCACTCCTCACTGCCGGTCCGCCGCCGCACCGGCCATCCCTCTAGGCCCCCCACGCCGAGCTTTTTCTCCGGCGATCCCAACCCCACCGCCCAATCAACGCGCCCCCACCACCTTCGAGTACCCATCGACCACTAATTTATTACCATTTATGTCCTTCATATACGTGCTGACAGGTGGGCCATATGGTAATGTGCGTTGCTGAATGTGGATCGTTTGACTGGTCAATTGATCGTGTCATCAACAAATTACGGAGCTGTATGGTGAGCCAGTGACCGTATGATCACCCTAAAATGTATTTTATTAACACAGCACAGACTCAAACTACCATTTCTTTCTTTTATATACAGGCTGACAGGTGGGCCCCACAGTTACACATCGATGGTGCAACACTAGTTGCGCCATGTGGAACATTTGACTGGTCAATTGATTGTGTCATCAACAAAATACGGAATTGTACGGGTGAGCCGGTGACCGTATAATCATGACCTGTATTTTTTTAACACGGTACAGACGCAAGGGCTCATATATACGCGCAAGCACTCACCGCTATAAGCGCACACACGCAGACCCTACCCCTATGAGCACCTTCGAGAGAGTGGGCTAGCATATGATCTTGAGATTTTACGAAGTCACCATAGGTGCCTCGTAGTCGAGTGGAACGTCTCCTCCCACTGAACAAACATCGCTGGAAAATACTGAAATTAACCCAGGATAAATGCGAGCACCGGGACTTTAACCCTGGTGGGCTCAAGAAACCACTGTCCTCCTAACCATCCAACCACATGTTGGTTAGCATGACAAAATGTATGTGGTGACCGTGATGAGCTTATTCTGAAGTCCAGTGACCATATCGTGCTTTTGCTTCAAATACAATGACCGTAAGCGTCGTCAACAAAATACGGAGCACGCATCAAATGCAAAGTCCGTCAGTGTCATCAAGAAAATACGGAGACGTATCGTGAGCTAGATACCGTATGATCACCACGAGAATGTATACGGTGACCGTAATGAGCATATTCTGAACTCCAGTGACCGTATAGTGCTTTAGCTTGAAATACAGTGACCGTCATGCGGGAATGTGTCGTAGGCATGCATACTTTTAGAGGGTCGAGAGATAGTTTGTGTGCGTATGTGAAAATGGTGTAGAAAGAGGGGATGTCCGGTGGAGACAAGGAGAGATATGCCCTTCGTTTCTCTTTCACGTGACTAATATTCTAGGAGAATATATAAACATTCACAATGCAGAACAAATACTTTTAGGTGCACCATGCAATTAACTTTCATTTATAACATTGTACTATTGTATATGCTTATTTTCTTAGTGGCCGATTGCGTGTGTGGTGTGGTGGGCACATCATTTCTAGTTGTGGTGGGTCAACATGAGGACTCATGGGTTGGTTCCATCCAGCGCCACACAGGTTGGATCGAGACGCGTTATAGGAAGACCCATGGGGAGGACTCGGCGTACAACACGAAGCTAGCTACCAGAGTCACGGAGGACTCTATCCCCACTGGTGATAAGCCGAATATATATGATTTGTAACCCTAGGCCCCGAGTGTGTTATAGAAGCTTGGGGGCTAGTTCGTCGATAGTATACACACACGCACAATGCCTGGTATTCACGTGTACTTTGTACACACCCCTATCACTAATATACAGCACCAGGAGTAGG
This sequence comes from Triticum urartu, assembly GCF_003073215.2. Classification (NCBI taxonomy): domain Eukaryota; kingdom Viridiplantae; phylum Streptophyta; class Magnoliopsida; order Poales; family Poaceae; genus Triticum; species Triticum urartu. The sequence continues at coordinate 11,905 of NW_024113311.1, read as the reverse complement.
CTTTTTCCTCAACTGCAAGAGTCCGAACTAGGGTAAAACTTTGCTTCGTATTACCATCCATCCTAACAGTCAGGGATATCCTACCAAATGATATGATGGAATCATATCTGCCAACTACTAAGAGAGAGGTGTGTCTGGGGGGGGGCAATGTGTGCGAGAGAGGCCTAAAGATAATGTGCGTGCGGGAGACACGTAGGCACATATATGTGCATATAGAGGGCTAGTAGAGACCGTGCGTGTGTATATATGCATGTGAGAGAAATAGTGTTTTCCAACTGAGATTAGTGAAAAGAGTGGTACATAGTAGTCAGAAAGAGAGAGAGAGAGATACAGAGAAAGCATGTGCGTGAGACTCCCCGACACCCCGAGAGAGATTGTGAGCATGTGTGAAAGAGAAATGCCGATGCATATAAAGTGTGTGCACTTATGTGGTAGATAGAGAGATATATAGCGCATTTGTGAGAACGGGCCAAGGCATAGTGCATCTATGTGTAAAAGGCGGTTCTACGCATTAAATTAAAATATAAATGGCATTATTATTTTTGGATGAGATCATGAATTTTGCAAATTGCGTATGGACGAAAATCGGTCTATCAGACACCCATACTCTATTGAATTCTAGCATGTGCATGTGTTTATTTCATATTATTGATCCATAGAGTGAGAGCGGTTTGAAATACATGCCATGGATGCTTTTGCAATTCATATATAAACATTAATTAGTGCACTCCATGTTGTTAGTGTGAAGCACTTTATACATTTGTCACTTGCATGGATACATTCCAAATTGCTAGCTACGAAATAGAATACATGTCGAATTCAACATAAAGGGGGTTTCGAAGATTCGAATTCATAGGAAGTGCATTCATCTATTTGAACCCGATATAATGGCATTTGTAAATCAGATGTAAAAGGGGGCATCAATCTTTGTTGTGCGTTTGAACATGCTATATATATTCATATGCATGTCTAACTTTTTTTTTGCAACCAAGGAGATTATATCTGGAACCATGCATGAACTGAGGTAAGTTGCATATTTTTTAATATATATACTCGTGTACAATGTATATTCAAATGTACCACCTCCATTCCAAAATAATCGTAGCTTTAGGATTTTCAAGAGTAAAGATTTGTGAAGTTTGACAAATCCTGGATGTTCAATTCAAGAGAACCGAAAACGTTAATGCTTCTGCTCCCAAATATTGAACGAAGCGCCAAATAGGCCTCTGGTCACCCGAAACCGCGCGAGGCTAATGTTTGGTGGTAGGAAATTACTGTCCTAACACTGGCCCGTGTAGCCTATCGGCCCGATGTCCACCGGGGTGGATTTGTAACTTCACCAAGACGCCAGTATCAACCGCCTGAGAAGCATTGATACGCCGTGGGCGCCTTAACACATGCGCTCGGCGAATCTATCCCGCCCATATTTGGGACACCTGAGATTATTGTCCTACCCCCTGCTCGCCAATATGTCCGAATTTTAGAAGGGCAAAGTTTGTACTTTCCCCAAATTTCAAACAGCGCGTCCCAAACCGAAACATTGTCCCTTAGTTTCCCCGCCTCCCTCGTTTCCCCATTCATACTCCGTGGGCGCCAACACTCTCTCCACCAGCCGCGAAACCCCATCCTCCTCCCTCCTCCACCCCATAGTGCCCAATCCACCGCCGCCCTCCCATCACGCCGGAGCCGGTACCCCGACGTCGTCGTCCAACACAATCGCAACGCAACGCCCTCAAGGACTTAGCAGCTGAAGCCGATGGTAGAGCTGCCTCCACGACGCCGACGCCGACGTGCGCCGTACCAAAACCACTCCGACCACGCTGTCCCGAGCCTCACTGTTACCGCTCCACTGTCGCAATCGTCCATCGCACCGGAGCTGTTCCCGCTATGCCGTCGTTCGCGGCCTCGGATCTGCTTCCGGCCGCTGACAGACGGCCACCGCACCACACTCAACAACTTGGCCATGGGTTCGTCCAAGGCTGCACCGTCGTCCACAACTTCTCATTTCCAGCGAACCACAAGAAGATCGTTGGAAACATAAGGAGGACACAACACTGCCAGCAGAAAGAGGTACTCCTCTTCCCTTATTCGTGCAAACCTTACGTCTCTGCTCACACCATATTCATCCCATGAAAGAAACTAGTTGAGCGCTTCTTAGCAATCTTCTTCGTGATACTAAATGCACAAGGTTTCCTCCCTTTTTACTATTTCACCTTTGCTAGAGGTCAGTAGCCCGCCTGGATTTCAATTAAGGGTCAGTCGAACCGCGGTTAAAAGAAGCAACACCGCTTAGGCGCGCGGAGCACCTAGTCCACCTGTTCGCCGGGGAAGCGGCAGCATCGGTGTCTATCATAGGGGTGTGGGCGCAGGAACTGCTTGCGCCCGATCTGGAAGTCGATGGGGCTTGAATGGATGGCCGGGGTGGTGCCAAGCACGGCGGTGCGGTGAGGTCGAGGGGAGGGCGCACGCAGGGGGCCGGGCCGGTGGTCGCTGCCGTTTTGAGGAAGATCATCAACACTGACTAGCTGGAGGTAGATGAAGGCGATCTGCCCGTTCTTTGTACATCGGACGGTGCAGAAAAAATGGACTGGCCCATTTGTTTTTAGTCGACTATTATTTTCATAGAATCCTGTAGTAATTTAGTGTGCCATGCATGTTGTAGAGCTATCATATGTCTCCCATCATTTATTTCTCATCGACCTGCTATCTGCTACCTTTACACTGTACTAATTGTGCACACACTTCACCCATACTCACACTATTGTTTTTTATGCATGTGTATTTCAGACTCTGACGCAGTGTTGATGAATGCAGAAAAGAAAAGACACAAGTCGCTCCAGTGTAATTCGAAGATAAGCACTAAGCGTTTCAGTGCTCTAAAGGGTGCAGTATCAGCAGTTGGAGACAGTAAACGTAGCTCTGCCGTTGATGATCTCAATTGCCACACACAACCATCCCAGGTGCTTTCTTTAACTTTGCGCTATTAAATGTGGTTGCATGTTGCATATCGTGTCTAGCTTGTATTGCTTCCAATTTGGTTAAATTGCATCTGCTTACTTTACACATTATACCTTTGATAATGACATGCCTTCCTGTTTTTGATACATACTGCATATGTCTATTAACCATGTCCGTACATCAAACTAATGCTCTTTTGTATCCCTCGTCAATCACTTATGATGAGACAGTCACCCTAGTGGGTTACTGTGAGACGCCATACTCGTTTAAAGAGTGCAGTGTCATCCTCCCCACATGATTCTCAAGAAACAGCAAGGCTAAATGAAGATAGTCAACATAGCTCTCTAGTTGATGACCACAATTCCCCCACACCACCATCACATGTGCTTGCTCTAACTTCACAGTGTGATATGTGGTTGCATGTTGCATACGGTGTCTAGCTTGTAATGCTTCTAATTAGGGTAAATTGCATCTGCTTAGTTTACACATTATACCTGTGAATATGACATGCCTTCCTATTTTTGGTACACACTACATCTATGTGTTAACCTTGTTCTTACATGAAACTACCTCTCTTCTGTATCCTTCATCAATCACTTACGACGAGTCACCTCTATTCGTTGCATATTGCATATTATTTCTAGCCTGTTGCCATGTATTGCTTCTAATTTGGTCAAATACATTTTTTAGGGCACCCTTTTAAATTGGCAGAGTGATATTGGTTTTCTCTTTCATATGGTTTCTAGCTTGCATTGATTCTAACAAGTTCAAGCACCTTGTGCTTAGTTTACACTTTATACATCATACATGTCAATATGTCACGCCGTCCTGTTTTTCATACATATTCCATCCTCCTATCATGCGGCTGCCTTACATGAAAGTAGTGTTCGTCAGTATCATGCATCAATGAGTTCTGAATAGCAAATTTTATTCCTTTTTCTTGTGGGTTTGACTTGACAAGGAAAAATCAAGAAAGAGGAAGGAAAATAGTAAGGAAGGCGATGATGGTGGTCCTCTGCGGCAACGTAAATGGAGCATCTGTACCGATTCTCCATGTACTGATAGTGCATTACAAGGTCCAAGTCTCCGCTCCCCTACTCCATCATCCAAGGTGCTTGCTCTAACTTGGCAGTGTGATATCTGGTTGCATGTTGCATATGGTGTCTAGCTTGTATTGCTCCTAATTAGTGTAAATTGCATCTGCTTAGCTTACACATGATACGTGTGAATATGACACGCTTTCCTATTTTTGGTACATACTATATCTGTCTATCACACCATGTTCTTACATGAAACTACTCTTCTTGTGTATCATGCATCAGTCACTTATGATGGGACACCTTTAAGTTGGTAGTGTGATATTGGTTTGCGTCTTGAATATGATTTCTAGCATGTATTGCTTCTATTTTGATGAATGCCACCTATGATGAGACAGTTTTAACTTGGCAGAGTGATATTGATTGCACCTTTCATATGGTGTCTAGTTTGCAGTTCTTCTAATTTGTTGAAGTGCCTTCTGCTTAGTTACCACATCATAGGTGTGAATATGTCAAGCCATCCATTTTTTCGTACACATTCCATCCTCGTATCATGACTTCGCCTTTCATCAGAGTAGTGTTCATCAGTATCATGCATGAATGAGTTCTGAAGAGTGAATTATATTCCTTTTTCTTGTCGGTTTGACCTCACAATGCAAAATCAATAAAGCTGAAGGAAATTGGCAAGGCATTGGATGATGGTGGTCCTTCTGAGCAACTGAAATGGAGGTTCTCTACAGATTCTACTCCGCCATCCTCCCAATAAGATTCGCAAGACAACGCAAGGCTAGACAGTCAACATAGTTGTGTAGATGATGAGCACATCTCCCCTACTCCACCATCACAGGTGCTTGCTCTAACTTGGCACTATTATATGTGGTTGCATGTTGCGTATGATGTCTAGCTTGTACTCCCTCTGTTTCTTTTTAGTCTGCATATAAGGTTTGGTCAAAGTCAAGCTTTGTAGAGTTTGACTAACTTTATATTAAAAAATATAGACATTCACAATATGAAATCAATATTATCAGATGCACCATGAAACGTATGTTCATACTATATAGTTTTAGTATTGTAGATGTTCATATTTTTATATAAATTTGGTCACACTTTGTGCAGTTTGACTTTGACCAAATCTTATATGCGGAGTAAAAAGAAACGAAGGGAGTATTGCTTCTAAATTTGTTGAATTGCATCTGCTTACTTTACACATAATGCCTGTGAATATGACATATGTTCCTGTTTCTAGAACATACTATATCTGATCACACGATGTTCTTACATCAGACTACTGTTCTTGCATATCCCGCATCAGTCACTTATGATAAGGCACCTTTAAGTCGCCACTGTGATATCGGTTGTTTCTTGCATATGATTTCTAGCATGTACTGCTTCTAATTTGTTGAAACGCCATACAGTTTGAACTTGTCAGAGTGATATTGGTTGCATCTTTCATATGGTGTCTAGCTTGCAGTGCTTCTAATTTTATTCCTTTTTCTTATCGGTTTGACTTCACAACGCAAAATCATTACAGCTGAAGGAAATTAGTCCAGCAGTGGATGATGGTGGTCCTTCGGAGCAACTCAAATAGGGGGTCTCTACAGATTCTACTCCGCCATCCTCCCAACAAGATTCGCAAGACAACACAAGGCTGGACAGTCAATGTAGTTGTGTAGATGATGAGCACATCTCCCCTACTCCACCATAACAGGTGCTTGCTCTAACTTGGCACTATTATATGTGGTTGCATGTTGCGTATGATGTCTAGCTTGTATTGCTTCTAACTTTGTTGAATTGCATCTGCTTACTTTACACGTAATGCCTATGAATATGGCACGTGTTCCTGTTTCTAGAACATACGTGTACATGATGAGCACATCTCCCCTACTCCACCATCACAGGTGCTTGCTCTAACTTGGAACTGTTATATGTGGTTGCGTTTTTCATATGATGTCTAGTTTGTATTGCTTCTGATTATGTTGAATTGCATCTGTGTAGCTTACAACTTATACATGCAATGATCACTTACCCATAAGACACATTTAACTTGGTACTGTGATGTAGGTTGCATCTTGCATTGTCTTCTAGCTTGTGTTGCTTCTAATTTCTTGAAATGGCACTTACGATGAGACACTTTTTACCTGATAGAGTGATATCAGTTGCATGTTCATATGGTGCCTAGCTTTCATTTCTTCTAATTTTTTTTGAAATGCCTTCCGCTTACTGTTTTTTCATACATATTCCATCCTCCTATCGTACGTGTGAATATGAAATGCTGTCTTTTTTGTATATATTCCATCCTCCTATCCTGCGCTTGCCTTACATCAAAGTAGTGTTCGTCTGTATCATGCATCAACCAGTTATGTAGAGATAATTTTATTCATCTTCTTGTGGTTTTGACTTCATAAGGTAATATCAAAAAATAGGAAGGAAAAGAGTAAGTTAGGGGATGTTGGTGGTCCTCCGTGCCGATGCAAACAAAGACTCTCTAGATTTGCCACTGCTACTGCTAATGAAGTTGAAGTCCCAAGTCTACATGATGAGTTCATCTCCCGTAATCCACCATCGCAGGTGCTTGCTCTAAGTTGACAGTGTGATAATTGGTTTCATGTTGCATATGTTGTCTAGCCTGTATTTCTTCTATTTTTATTAAATTGCACATGCTGAGTTTATACGTTATATATGTGCATATGACATGGCGTTCTGTGTCTAGAATACACTGCATCTATCTATCATACCATGTTCTTACATCAAAGTATTGTTGTTGTGTATCCCGCATCAGTCACTCATGATTGGACGCTTTTAACATGGCAGTTTGATAGTGGTTGCATCTTGAATTGATTTCTATGTTGTACTGCTTCTAATTTTTCGAATTGCCACTTATGACAAGACACGTTTAACTTGGCAGAGTAATATTGGTTGCATCTTTCATATGGTGTCTACCTTGCATTACTTCTATTTTCTTGAAAATCCTTCTGCTTAGTTTACACATCGTAGCTGTGAATATGTCATGTCGTCCTGTTTTTCTTACATATTCCATCCTTATACGGTTGTCTTACATCAAAGTATTGCTTGTCTGTATCATGCATCAATGAGTTCTGAAGAGTGATTTTATTCTTTTGTGTTGTGGGTACGGCTTGACATGGCAAAGTCAAAAAAGAGCAAGGAAAATAATATAGTAGGGAGTGGTGTTACTCGTCGGGAGAAACGGAAAAGGATCTGTCGTCCAGATTCTGCTGGTACTTATAGTGCAGTAGAAGGTCCAAGTCAACCGGCTAAATCTACAAACACAGTATCACCTGCTCCACCAGCTATAGCATCCGCTTCAACTATACTAGCATCTCAACAAGTTACTCGTTCGTTTGCTCCGGAACTGGCCAGTTCCCAAGCTGCCTTCACACCTAACACTACTTTTGAAGCACTACTGACACAACAGGACTTGGCAAGATCATATGAACCTCATGAGCATCAACACCAAGACTGTACCTGACCGAGTCAAGTTGCAGTTGCATGCTCCTTTATATGTACTCTCACAGTTTGATGTACACTAACACTTTCCATATTCGTTGTTGAACTAGCACCACGGCGCAAGAGGAAATAGACATCAGGGATAATGCTTGACAGATTAACAAAATCTAAAGGATAAGAATGGAGATCCATTTTGAGGCAGGTTTAAAAAGGCCACGTGATGCTACAGAGTCAGCCAAGTTAGTATCAGAGGCAGCCGTTGCCGTTAGGTGTCATGCACGTATACTCCCAACGTAGATCCAGTACAGGAATGAGAAAGACAATGCCCAGTTTAACACCTTCCTTGACCATTTATCCGTAAGTAATGTTATTCATCGCAATTAGTAATATTGTCTTGCTCTGTCCCATACTTTCTAGCTTCCTCCTAATAAGACTCACATTCTTTTTTCAACAGATGAGGTTCAAGTTGGATCCGAAAGATAATGCACCTAAACAAGCATGCACTCATGGTTTTCACTCTGCTCTGCGACAGTATCGGTACCACCTTAGAAAATCTCACTTTGAAGGCAAGGCTAACAATGAAATCGCCCAAACATCTCCACTGGAATATATTACAGATGAAGACTGGACAACCTTCGTTAAACACTGGTCTGATCCAAAGTATTAGGTAGGCTATATGTATTTGATCAGACCATATATTGAACTTGTATTTATGTATGTGCCTTACAAGTGTATCTTCTTCTAGGCTAACTGTTTGAAGAACAAGACCAACCGTTCTAAAGTGAAATTCCAACAGACAACAGGATCTCGTAGCTATATTGCACACTGCGAGGCTCTTGTAAATAGCTGCTACTTCCTTCTTTTTTCTGTGCCATATTATCGTATCTATATTGACTTGTTCCAAATACAGAGGAAAGCCTGTGCGGACCAAAAAGAACCTGAACCGAATGCAGTGCAAATCTTCGAGGATTGCCACACCAGCAAGATGAAGGGCATGAGCACACCAGTTCAAGCTGCTGTTGTAAGTCCTTACTCCTCCTGCCTTTGAACTGATTGGTACTATGATGTGTTCATTTAACTACTTGGTTTGCAGCCAATGCCAGTTACTCTGTTCACTTTTATACATAGTTGTCTTAACGTATCATTTCACCTTACATGGTTTAAAAGAGATGAAGGATATTATTTTGGTCTTGATCTGTAATCTAGTTGTTATGTTCACGTGCGCACACAATGATAAAATAGCCTGTTTGTTTTATATCTGTTTACCCATGATATGAATGATGTCATACTATGTGCATCCTACTTTAAACCATGTCTCTTTATCCTTAGATGTCAACGAATGTGAGGAAATAGACAATACAGTAGGCATGCTACATGGACATATGTTCCGAAAGTGATTTTATTATGTAGTTGGCACTACAATACATGCTAATGTATTACTGTAGTTCACCAAAATAAGTTATGTATAAACGTGTAACCTACTTTGTTTGTTTTTGTCTCATTAGTAACTTATCTGGTACACTAATCTACAAGTTCAAACTTTCAGAAGCTATGGAATAAATGATTGAATAGCCACAACCACCTGAAGGTGACGAGGCTACCACAGGCACAATGTCACCTCTTGCTGCAGTGCATTAGTATCTCTCCACTAACAGTGCAAAAAGCACCTTCCTACATAATTCTGGGTTGGTTGTCAAGGTAACCTCATCCAAATCGCCTACTGAACAAAATCTTCCTGCTAGACAGAGTGATATATCTGTGCTCCAGACACAAGTCCAATCCCTAATGGACGTCGTTTTGGAAACAAGAATAGTGGTTGACAAATGTCGTCAAGATATGAATGGTTTTGAAACCATACTATCAGACATTCACTTCATTATTCAAGAGCAATGGCGGAAAAAAGGTGAAGATCGTGCTGCTCCATCATATTCTACAGCCTGAAACATTAGCACTCAGGTCAAATGATTTGTGCTTCTATACATCTGATGGTGCTTTTATCTGCAAGGACTGTAAACATTATTCCAACAGGCCTTTTGTTGTATGGTTGGAATTTATTTTGTTGTGATATAGCATTTCTGATGCTGCCAAAGGCTGCAGTAATTACGACGCTATTTTTGTATAGTGTAGGTTTATCTTTGTAATGTATTCGGCCGAAAGCTTTGTAGGAGCCCAACATGCCAACATTCATCGGGCCCATTCCAATTGGGCTAAAAACGATTATGGGCCAAAATTTGCATGTAGCCCACTAAAAATATCTGGGCCTAAATCAGCATAAGCTTTCATATTTTTCTGGTAGGCATGTGCCCATAGTGGGCCTTTAACAGGCCTAAACATAATTTGGGCCCTCAGTAACAATAGGCCGTTTACAGGTGTAAATATCTCGAGCCCATAAAAAACATGGGCCTTTAATAGACCGAAAGTGAGATTGGGCCCTAATTGTGCCAAATAACCCATTGGTCTTAGCAGGCCGAAATGGTGGCCCATTTATGATGCGGATCTTTCACAGGCCGAAATTTGACGGGCCGTAAATGCGCCGACCTAATACACGGGCCTTTAACAGGCCGGAAGTTCGGTCGGGCTAGATTATCGTCATTTTTATATGGGCTGTTAATGGGCCCGATGTGCCATTGGGCCACATATGGCCCATGGATTTCGTCCGACGTTAACAGGCCAAAAATCACAACAGGACAAAAGTGGCCCAAATCTATAGTGGGCCTCTAACAGGTCGAATGTCAGACATAGCCGAATATGACCCAAATTCTTCACGGTCGTTTATGGGCCAAAAGTTTCAATGGCATGTAATTGGGCCCAAATGAAGCAGGACCTTTAACAAGTCGGAAATACACCGGGCCGTAATTTGACCCATATACATAGCGGACTGTTAACGGGCCAGAAGTGACCATTGGCCGCGATGATGACAAGTTTAGGACAGGCCATTGACGCGCTGATTTGACACTAGCCGTACGGGCCTTAACTAAGAATGTTGGGCCTTTAACTGGGCCGACCCATTATGGTCCGCTAAATCTTGTGGGCCTTTAGCTGGGCCGGCCCATTATGGTCCGCTAAATCTTGTGAGCCTTTAGTTGGGCCGGCCCATTTAAACTTTATGGGCCACTTTTGGGCCCGTCCATGTGTCAACATATCATAGGCCCATCTTGAACGTTGGATGAGTGACACCTGTGCCAACGCAGAGCTGACGCGTGGTTCCGTCGACCAATGAGAATTTTACATGTGGAAATCGGCATTGGTCGTGGCTGTTAGCGGGTTATCGTATCCAAAACCGGACCCGATAGCTTAATGGCATCCCGTTACGGTGGATGCCACGTGTCGGTCACCCTTGACGAAAGCACTTCTATGACGCGTGATTTATCATCATGGAAGTGGACACTTCCATGATGATAATTTTGGTAATGTCATGGAACACTTCTACGACAGCACAGGTATGACTATCTTCATTCTGTCATAAATTTGTCATGGATGTACATGCATGACAGAAAACGTGACCTACTATGACAAACACGTATCATCACGGAAGTGTATTTTTTTGTAGTGTTAGGCAAAGCCCTGCGCGGATCACATCACCATCACCGTCACCACGCCGTCGTGCTGTCGGGACTCTCCCTCAGCCCTCTACTGGATCAAGAGTTCGAGGGACGTCATCGAGCCAAACGTGTGCTGAACACGGAGGTGTCATACGTTTGGTACTTGGATCGGTTGGATCGTGAAGACGTTTGACTACATCAACCGCGTTAACCTAATGCTTCCGCTTTCGGTCTACGAGGGTACATGGACACACTCTCCCCTTCTTGTTGCTATGCATCTCCTAGATAGATCTTGCGTGATCATAGGAATTTTTTTGAAATTGCATGCTATGTTCCCCAACAGTGGATTATCTACCTCGCTCTAAAATTCCTTATCTACGTAAGTCATCAGTGAGGGTGAGAACATAATGATAGCCACCGCGAGCCTCAACACTCATTAGACCGCATACATCAGTATGTATTACTTCCAATAAGTTGGTTGCTCGCTCCATTGTTCCAGAGAACGGAGTCTTGGTCATTTTGCCCATGAGGCATGGTTCGCACGTGTCAAATGATTCATAATCAAGAGACTCCAAAAGTCCATCCGCGTGGAGTTTCTTCATGCGTTTGACACCAATATGACCAAGGCGGCAGTGCCACAAGTATGTGGGACTATCATTATCAACCTTACATATCTTGGCATTCACACTATGAATATGTGTAACATCACGTTCGAGATTCAATAAAAATAAACCATTGACCAGTGGGGCATGACCATAAAACATATCTCTCATATAAATAGAACAACCATTATTCTCGGATTTAAATGAGTAGCCATCTCGCATCAAACAAGATCCTGATACAATATTCATGCTCCAAGCTAGTGCTAAATAACAATTATTGAGGTTTAAAACTAATCCCGAA
>NW_024113310.1:0-20709 GCF_003073215.2 Triticum urartu | reverse complement strand
CCATAGGTTGGCGTGAGTGACAGATAGACCCGAGTAAGTAGGTTGTTTGCGTATGGGAGTAAGAGGACTTGATACTTTAATGCTATGGTTGGGTTTTACCTTAATGATCTTTAGTAGTTGCGGATGCTTGCTAGAGTTCCAATCATAAGTGCATATGATCCAAGTAGAGAAAGTATGTTAGCTTATGCCTCTCCTCATATAAAATTGCAATAGTGATTACCGGTCTAGTTATCGATTGCCTAGGGACAAATAACTTTCTTGTGACAAAAAACTCTCTAATAAAACTAACTTAGTTGTTTATTTATCTAAACAGCCCCTAGTTTTTATTTACATGCACTTTATTATCTTGCAAATCTATCCTACAACACCTACAAAGTACTTCTAGTTTCATACTTGTTCTAGGTAAAGCGAACATTAAGCGTGCGTAGAGTTGTATCGATGGTCGATAGAACTTGAGAGAATATTTGTTCTACCTTCAGCTTCTTGTTGGGTTTGACACTCTTACTTATTGAAAGAAACTACAACTGATGCCCTATACTTGTGGGTTATCAGTATGCCTTATCTCTTTGTTTTTGTCTGGATCCTGCCTTATCCTCCCATAAGTTTGATGGATCAAACAACGTCAAAATACATGAACTATGCCAAGATTTAGAGTCAATCCTATTATATCCTCTCAGGCTCTCGAAGGTGACATATTTCACAAATAATGATTTTATGCCCAAGGTGAGTTTAAACTCTTAATTGTACGTTTGAATATGTGTGACGAACATGTGGTAGTACCATTTTGATGTTTGGCTTTTATCACACACATTTTTGTCGTCATAATATCGACAATCTAACATATAAAGCCTCCTAGAGTGGTAGTCACAACGAAGGCCTCAAGCGCACGGTATCTAACATCTAACATATAAAGCCTCCTAAAGTGGTAGTCACAACGAAAGCCTCAAGCGCACGGTACCACGGGAGAGAAAAAAGATCACCGCACCGCGCCGTACGTGGGGTGCAACGCACCACAACGAAGGCCTCAAGCGCACGGTACCACGGGGGAGAAAAAAGACCACCGCACCGCGCCGCGCGTGGGGGTGCAGCGCACCACGCGAAGGAAAAAAACCACCGCGCCGTGGTGAGCCCCGCGCCCGTACGCTTTCTCCTCCACCCCCCTCGTCTCCAACCCTAAAATCTTTTCCCCCTACATCCGCTCATCCCCTCCACTCCCTCGACAACGGTGGCGGCGGCCCCCTCTGGTGGCGAGGAGGAGGGGGGAGATGGATATTCAACGATGGAGTGAAATGACGGCGGCGACTTCCCCCTCGTCATCCTGGATCCCACCGGACCCGAGGCGTGCGGGCGCGGCGGCGACCTGCAAGGGAAGGGCGACGCTCGAATCGATCCAGCGCCATGGATCGTTCCCTGCGGGAGAAAGAGAAAATGAGGGAGAGAGAAGGAAGGAGAGGAAGGAGAAAGAGAGAGGAAAGAGGAGAGGGAGGTGCAGCGTTGACCGACGGCTCGCGGTGTGGTGCGGCAGACGGCGGCCTCAGCGGGTGTGCGACGACAGGAGGTTCCCAAGCCAGCTCGGGCCGCTGCTACCTCTTCCTCGCCGCCCAACAGGTCGCCGTGCTGGGGGAGCAGGGTAGCATCGGGTCCACAGGCTGGGGTGGAGGCCTTCCCAACTCAGACTGCGCGTCCTCCTCTTTGCCGCGTCATCGCCCTGGTCAGCTGAGCACCAACCCGACGGCTCCGGCATCCGATGCCAACACAACGAGGTGAGCTTCACCAAATACTCTCTCTCTCTCTCTACCTATCTCTTCATGCGGCCTCCTCCCTCTCTGTAATCTTTCGAGATTGATTTTGTTTCCAGGTTATACTCCAATCAAACATGTGAATATTTACCAGAGTGCTTCAAGATCGATTTGATGATCCACTACCGCTCTGCTGTTGGGACTAATTTGGATGGGAATGGTGATTTGATGGTTGATTATGATTACTTGGTTCTTGCTCTTGGAGTTACTGTGAATACATTCAACACTCCTGGTGTGATGGAGCATTGCCACTTTCTGAAGGTAAAATCCTGATTGGCATTGTTTGTCTCTTTACTGTTCTGCTATTTCTCATGTTTAAATCCTGAGATGTAAGTTACAGTTTAATTTCCTGCAAACTCTTGAGATATATGGTATTTGTACCGTGCAGTATTAGTCATATCTTGTGCTTACAGCCTCACATTGTAAATGTCAGGTAGTGGAGGATGCCCAAAAGATTCGGAAGAGCGTGATAGACTGCTTTGAAAAGGCGTCACTTCCTAACCTCAGTGAAGAGGAGAAAAGGAAGATCCTTCACTTTGTGATTATCGGTGGTGGACCTACTGGGGTTGAATTTGCCGTGGAGTTGCATGATTTTCTTGTCAAAGATCTGGTGAAGCTATATCCTGCAATTGAAGAAAACTCTCAACTCCTACTTGCGCTCCGCCTCTTCCTCCTTTTCATTGCTCAATAGGAGGCAGCTCATCTGGCCGTGCAGCAGACCACGTCCTGAGCGGGTCGGTGACGGCGGTTGCAGCTGGTGCACGATGGCGATTCCAACGACAACAGGAATCTGCAACTTGTTAGACTTCTTTGCAACCCCAACAAGGCCCTCATCTGCTTTGTCTACATATATGCATGATTTCTATGATTGGAATCAGATAGCACTAACTATGTGTCAGACTGCTAATATTTATTTGCTTGATGATCCTTGAAGCGCACTCTACGCTCATACATGATCCCACATATTCTAGGTATAATGATACTATCTTTAGTGTTCTGTTCACGGGGAATTTGACAAGTCACTGCTTAAGATTTCTTAACTTTTGTACAGATGCTTTCTTGAGGCTTTGGCTAAAAATCTGTGGTGTACGTCACTCATCAGGTTGAGTTTTTACCAGTTGCTGATCTTATTATTCTGGTTATATTGTCATGAGTAAAAAAATAGTGCACTTCTTTTTGAGGAATCTTCATGCATATTTGTTGCATCCTTACAAAGTAATTGTACTTTAGGTAACTATGACGGGCTAATGCCTTAAGCTGGGACATACAACAAAATACTTATTTTATGGGAGGAGTTTATGGAACTGGGTAGTGCTCATCAGGATGCTCTTGCAACAATTGACACAATCGATGTGGCTAATGGAGCCAGTGAGTAACCTTGCCACCCTTCAGTATGGTCAGTTTTAATATATACTACAATTTCTGTATGCAAGTGACCTACTGTTCTAAATGTAGCGTTCCGTTTAAAAAGAAATTCCATGCGCAGATTTAATGTGTACGATCGAACTATCTTTAGTTTATCAAGGTACTCTTTCTAATATTTTACTGTAATAGCAGGTTTTAGCCAATATTTAGTATTGAGGTGTTGATGACAGCAAACACTATCCTGCTTGTCTGTTTTCTAGACGTGTTTCTATATGCTTTTCAGTTGTTAGTTGTGATACT
Organism: Triticum urartu; assembly: GCF_003073215.2. NCBI lineage: Eukaryota > Viridiplantae > Streptophyta > Magnoliopsida > Poales > Poaceae > Triticum > Triticum urartu. The sequence goes on along the minus strand of NW_024113310.1, from coordinate 17,245 downwards.
TTTTATTGTCTTTCGAAATTAAGATGTGCTCTGTATATGTGATGATACTATATACTTTCTATAGTTATTGAACTATATACCATTTTTTTATTTATGCTTATGGAGTGCTTAGTTAATTGCTTGCAAGTAGATTTTATAGATACCAATAGAAATAATAACTTGGGATTTATTTCTGTTCAACATCTGTGATCTAGATGAGCAAAGCAACAACTTTGGCTTTATTTCTTTGTGATGTAGATGAGCAAAACAGTAACTTGGATTTTAATTCTGTTCTCTATGATGTAGATTATCAAGATTTCTAACCAACAAAGTAATTTATTTTAGTATGGTTTTGTCACTATGATTGGTAATATGAAGTTTATTTATTCTAGGTTCCTATCTTTAGATAGTCACATCCACGTTCGTACTTTTAGAATAGTTGTTGCAACGGGGAAGAGCATTTCTGCAGTAGCAAGATATCAGGACCCAATGGGCATAGCCCGAACCAACCACCATCACTATTGCTTCAGGATTAGATAGCCAACTTCCACTCATGAGGTGAGTTTGCTTACTCTACTTTCAGTGTACTGTGCAGATATGTTGGTTAGAAATTTTGCTATGTGCCTGTCAAGTTGATTAGATATGAAAAATATGCTCTATAATACCCACATAATACTTGTTTAAATTGGCTTTTCCCTGGTTCATCAGTGCACACATGAAACCGGTAATAAGAAGAGAATCACCTGATTTTTTTATAGTCTATTTTAGTAAGCATGTTCATAATATTATGATAGTTTAATTTGAGAACAATTGGCTGGAGGAACGATGTAATTTGATACTCTGTTATGTTGATCTCCAGAGAAATTTGGTTTTTGGTTTTTCATTGATGTACGTTAATCTGTTGTGAATCTTGTTTGCTTGCACCAATTATATGTGTAACAATTAGAGGGGAACTTTTGGAACTCATACATTCTATTTCAGTTAATGTTCAAAGCAACTTTCCTGTGTGAATCTGATGATCTCACTGAAACCTGTGTTTCATTGTGTATATTCAGCCTGTCGAGTCAAGTTTCAGACTGATCATGTATCCCCTTGATATTCACTGGATGGAATCCCCTGTTTTACTCAAACTGAACCTTCTACAAACATCGGAAAAGCAACAGTAGTAAAGATGGACAGAAATTCCAAAAATAAGGTTAGTTCTTTTTTGTTCTGTATCATTCTCTTTACCGTTCCTTTTGGTACTATACTCCAAAAAAGAGGCAATCGGAAATATTTAGGTCCACTGAAAAGTAATTCTGGAGCTCTCATTTTTCAGATTTGCAGTAGTATTCGCTTTTGGTTTACATGATATTGGTTGTATCTCCCTGAAAACTGCTCTTCGGTTGGTGTAGGTGTTTTTTATGGATGTAGCTGGTTGCGATGAAGCTAAACAAGAAATAATGCTATCACTTATTACCTTTGTCCTTCAAATTTGAGTATAGTCCTGCGAAATAATGAATATTTGTGTCTCATTGCTCCAGCATGGTCAATAAAGATATGTTGACCCATGAAATGTGGGTTTATCATAGGTCCTAGTGTATACGTTGATATATGAAATATGACATTTCCGGTTATATGCTATCACTTATTGCCTCTGTCCTTTGCATTGAGTATAGGCCTGTGAAATAATGGCGTATTTGTGTGTTGATTCGTCTGTTTTCCTTCATGTTCTGGTTCTAAGGTACCAGGACAGACCCAGAGTTATTTGTAAAAAAGTGCTTTCCAATGTACCAATATTTTGTATCCTTTCTAATGCTTAAAAAAGAGGCGAATAATTCTTTTAGAATATGTAATATCCGACATGTGTAACGCACCTTAAGAGACTACTAAGTTATCCTGTATAATTGGCACGCCCTACTTTTGTAGTAATAAATATATCATGTGCTGCTCCATACAGGTGATACATTGCATTTACCATAGTATTTGATTACATATGATAACATAAAATCTGTTTTTTCCTTAGCGGTTCGGCACACTTAGTGCATAGAAACAGAGTACAGGCAAATTGATTAGATGCATTAGTTAAGAACACTGATTTTTTTTTGGAAAGCTTCATCATGACATCGATATTGGTTTCGCCTTACTGCCACTCAGAGGTTGGATGGAGCATCGAGGATTTCAGGCTTGGGGTGGCCACGTGTTGCAGGATAGCAGGAAGAGTTGGATGTGTTCTGCAGAGACCAGGTGATCACTGTCGTTGCCGCCAGGTACCTGAAGTACAACACTTCTAAATTTGGTCATTTATTTATCCTCATAGCTGGTTCAGAAGCAGAAGTGGCAGTATAGTGTGCATGCCGTATTGACCTGTTCATGCCAATGGCAGAAGTATCTGATTCATCCGACCTAATTCAAGTTAACTTGAGTGCAGCAGAAGCTGGTTCTGAATAAAAAGTTTTACTTCTGAAGCAGAAGCAGAAGCTGGTGAACTTGGATGTGTTCAGAAGCAGAAGCTGGTTCTATGTCATGAATAAAATTTTTTACTTCTGAACTTGGATGTGTTCAAATATAAAAAGTTTTACTTCTGAATAAAAAGTTTTAACTTGGATGTGTTCAGAAGCAGAAGCTGGTTCTGAATAAAAAGTTTTACTTCTGAAGCAGAAGTGGCAGTATAGTGTGCATGCCGTATTGACCTGTTCATGCCAATGGCAGAAGTATCTGATTCATCCGACCTAATTCAAGTTAACTTGAGTGCAGCAGTAGATAAACATTCACAAATTCTACTCCAAATGGACAGTAATAGTAGTACGTGGGCAGTGTAAAATGTGTTTTTGTTAGTTCAGTGAAAATTAGAGATCAACCTGATGGTACTTCATTTTTATTCTAATCTGCCAAATGCTATTAAGGAAATGAAGTTTCTTCCTCGATCAAGTTATCAGTCCTTGGTTCACTCTTGCCCTTTGCGCTGGATGAGACGGGGAGGAGGAGGAGGAGAGTGTGGGGGCATCTGGAGAGGAGCAAGGGGTGAGAAGTAGCAAGAGGTTCCTTAATAGCATTTGGCAGATTAGAATAAAATTGAAGTACCATCAGGTTGATCTCTAATTTTCACTGAACTAACAAAAACACATTTGCTCCACATTTCCCTTTGCGCTGTCAGTGAAAATGTTATACGTCTTAGCTACCTCTGCTCGCTTTCGATGATCAGTTCACTACTTTACTGCTCTTTCCTTAATTTCGAGAGGACACAGGAGAGGGAGCTACAACGGCAGGAGAAGAATGCAACGAGGTCCGGTCTTCTGTTCGATGCCAAGGGCCTGTCCGGCAGTGATTTCCTCGGTGAGTACTCCACTACACGCCTTCCGTCGAATCCGGAGAAGAACATTTATTACCACCACCATGCATGTTCTTGGCTTGGCTTGGGGTTCGTCTGCTAATGGAGATTGATCTGATTTTACCTGTACTTGCAGGGATGATCTAGATGATATAACAAAAGGATTATATATGCGTTTGTGTGCTTCAGAAAAGGTTACTGCTACATTCAACTTTTCACCAGAAATGATTCGTATATCCTGAAGATGTTGCTAGCGTCTTGAAGGATTACTTATATTTGCTCCCTAATTTCCTGGATTATACGAAGTGAGTTGGATCATCCAGGGTTGGCGAAACTGATATTCAAATTTGTTTTGTTCTTTAGACCAGACATTAGCCCTTTCTCTCTATTTAACATATTTCAAGTTCTCATGTTACATTATACTCCCTCCGGCCCATAATGTAAGACGTTTTTTGACACTAATGTAGTGTAAAAAAAGTCTTACATTATGGGACGGAGGGAGTAGTAAATATTCAATTCACTTCTATTTTGTAGACATGTCATTAGCCTTTTCTCTCTATTTAACACATTTCAAGTTCTCATGTTACATCAAAAGTACGCTGGTTAGGATGTTTGCAACATGCCGTGTGTTGTAATCTTTGTCCACTGTACATGCACAGATTAAATACTTTCATTAGTACTTTTACATATTTCAAGTTCTCATTGTTCAGTTTGTTGGTTTAATAGAGAATGTTCCTGATCCTTACTTTCATAGGTACATTTAGAAGTCACAATAGAGAAGGTTCGTAGCCTTGGCTCCAAAGCTTCAAGCTCTTATAGAAATTAGAACTGAGGGCCTTTTAAAATGAGTCCTGCATAATAGTGTTGTTCAGTAGGATGCAGAATTTTTGTTTGTCTGATCGGCTATCCTTGGTGCTGATTTACGTACTGATTTCATCATCATATGACTACAATAAAGAAGTTGTGTGTATAAATATTTCGGACTGTTGATACTTTGCATCAGTGATTTCAATTCTGTTGGCCCTCCTTAACATTGCTTGGGAAAGTGAGGCTTAAAAGTTTCAACCCTGTGCAATGTGCTTCTCGGGTGTGGGTTTGTGTCTGACTAATTAACGGTTCTGTTAATACTAATATGTCCTTGTACATTATATGGGTATTGCATCGCTTGTACTTATAGTAAGTGGAAATTTTTCTCATATGTTTCAATATGTCCCCGAATAATATTAATGTACACTCTTTCAATACATGGCTTACCCTTGGCCTTTGCGCCATTGGCGCAACTGGTCATCTAGTAGTAATAAAGATGAAAGTTGGGACAAACAAAAAAAAATTGCATTTGGATTTTATTGGTTTGTATTGCATTTATTATATTTTCTTAGATTGTAGTTTAACTAAAATATTCTCAACATGTAAATATGATAGAATCCATAAAAAAATGTCCTTGTCATTTTTATGGGCAAAGCTCAAAAATATTCTATTACAATTATATAAGCCAAAATCATGTTATCATAGTCTCTTTTCAAGAACCTTAACCCAATTTGAATTAAATGAAAAATCTTTGAAAAAATATGAATAATCGCCATGGTCTATAATATAGTATACACCTGTCAAAAATAAATATTTGAAAAGTATCTAAGTATTTGTTCAATCCCTTTTGAAGAAAAAATAGAAATGGTAAAACTGTTATCACACTTTTTTGTAACTAAAAATCCTCCCAAATGTACCAAAACTTGGTTTCCTTATATTTATGATCTGCACAAGTGAAATAACAAACACAGTTTTGGACACATTTAAACTTTGAATATATGCCTAGTAAAAACTAAAAAATGTTCTAAAAAAGTAAAATAATTCCTGGAGGTGCTCCAAGGGGTGCTATGGTGAATATGACTAGGGTGTGCGTGCTCTTTGAGGGTTTTTCACCACCCCAAATTTAGAAAGATAAGTGAAAACTCTATGGCATGCTTGCTCTTTTCTAAACTCCTTTTGTTTATTGACATCCACATCATTGGATCAATTGGTCAAAGCATATTATGAAACTTGCTTATGTGCATTAAATATTTGTCTATGACATTTTGCTTTATAAATATATATTGCTAGTTGGTAATTTTGACATCACACTTTTCAGAAGTGCAAGATTAGGACTAATTTGTGAGTGTTCTTAAATCTTGCAACACTTTAGATGGTATGGCTAAGTATATTTTTCTTTTGAGTAAATGAAAAACTCATGTAGAATCTGGTATATTTATATCCACTCATAGTTGGTATGGCTAAGTATATTTACATCCGCTCATAGTTGATCATTTGAGAATAAAAAATAGAAATATTATTCAACTTAGTATTAACCAATCATGTCTACATTTAGGATCTGAAATGTTTCTCTAATCCTCTGCCACCGCTTTGTTAAGATTTCGGAAAAGATGCGGCTGTGCCGCCATATAGGTACACCCCTTATCCTGACCATCCATTTTTTCATCAAAGTTTGTGCTTGCATTTTTTTTTGTTTCTCCCAAATAAGAAAACATTTGAACTTGAAACTTTGTAGGTCAACATCACACAAGTACTATCATGCGCACAATCTTTTTGGGTTTTATTGGCATAACAAAAAAATGATAAAACTTACTATAAATTTGTATTATAATTTTTTATGTTGCGGCAAAAAAATTGGAAACAATTTATGCACCGAGTGGCACTTGTGTGTCGCTGACCTGCAAAATTTCAAGGTTAAATGTTTTTTTAGATAAAAGACGTCAGCCCAACTTTATATTAATAATAAAGCCACCAAGGTTAAATGGACCTGCCGATTTCTTCCTCTAACCTTCCGCTGCTCATTGGGGTTGACTTCATTCTCTTTTTCAAGGTTAAACGTTCATTGTTTGTAATATACGGAAAAGAGAAATTTGTATACAAAGACAGCACGGATCTTGATACAAAACTGGACGGCCTGGATAGAAGGTGTAGATACATGGTAGCATAAAAAATATGATTTCTAAAAAGGATTTTAAATGGTGCCCTGTATTGGCAAGCTAAAAACAATACTGTATTTCTCAATGAATGGGGTGTGAGCGATAACTCACTGTACTAATTTACTTTCTTCAACTCTCACCAGTTGTAAAGAGGATTACCCTTCCACTTAACTCTGACAAGGTGCATGTTTTTAAATATATGATACTTTTTCCTCTGTAGTACCACACCGTGATGTTTGGAATCTTGTAAATTTTGCAATAATTTATTGAGGCCTTGAGGGTTCTGTTCATCAATTGATGCAGAGGCCTGGGGTGTAATCTCTTTTCTAATAAAAATTTAGTATGTTTACATCAGGAGCCTGAAATTAAAATGGATGACAGGTACAAACCAAAGGAACATTTCTTGATGTCAAAGCATATCAAGGTAGTCGAAATCAAATACCACAAGAAAGATAAAATGATCTGTCAATTTGTAAAGCTTCTCGGCAACCATGGAGTAACTCCTAAGCAAATTACAATCTGCTGGAGTAGTATATTATTTCAATAAAAATATGACAAGACCAATACCTTGCATCCGCAATGGTGTACATTCATGGGTCGGCCACTGTTGCTGCGCAACAACTAAAGCTGCCATGCTACCTGCAGCTGCACCTATATTGTACTATAACAGAGAGGATATGTAACTTATGCGTGATTAACAAAGCCTTACAAATGCAAACTGGTCTACTAGACGGTTACATCATATCCGCTTGGCATATTTCAATAAAAAATGTCACTAGGCCAAAGCAGCAGAACATACATATTTATTCTAGCACCATTATTACATCCGATTTCAATATCAACCACAGGAGACGGCGCGCTCTGTGGCGCCCGGTTATAGTTACATAATCCGTAGGTGATTTTATCTCGGTCGGGTACACATACTTTTTTTACGGGGTGGTCGTGTTGACGTCGGTTAAGAGCAACTCTAGCAGATCCCTTAAAGTCTTAATCCGTAAAACGCGTTTGCAGTTTCACAAAGATCTCGTTTGCGGGTCGAAAATTAGCGCGTCCGAACAGAAACCATAAATGAAACTGCATAATTTGAAAAAACAGTTTCGCAGAAGAAATTGCACCTCATGGACGCGAGTAGTTCATCACGTACTACATATATTTTACATGATCAAACACTACAAACACTAATTTATACTACATACTACATCAGTACTAGTACTAGAGGGGTAGGGATCTCATGGCCGTGAGCTCGAGGCCATGGACGACGCCGTGGACGAGCTCAATCCTCCTCACCGGAGCTGCAGAGGTCGATATACTTCGCCCTCTGCTCCTCGCGGATGCATCGCCACTCATCGTCTTTCTCCTTGGCGGCGACCGTCTGCCCGGAACTCAGAGGTCTTCGAGCTCCTCGGTGGTGTTGGCGCCTCCGCCTCTCGCGCACGCTCCGCTCGGCAATGGCGGCCGCAACCGCGTCGACATCGGCGACGAAGTCCTCCAGCCCGACGACTCCGCGGCGGCCGAGCTCCTCGGGCTCCTCCTTGACGGGGACGAACTCGAAGTCCTCCGGCTCCTCCGACCACTCCCTCTTCACGGGGAGAAGGCCCGCCGGAAGAGGAGGAGCTCCCGGCGTAGGAAGATCTCGCCGCGGAGGAGAAGGACGCGGCAGAGGACGGGGTACGGCTGCCGAGGTCGTACTCCTCCGTCTCGCGGACGCGGAAGCTCGCCGGGCGACAGGCCGCGGTTGGTCCACTTCCTTCGCGCCGTCCGACCGGACGCGCCGCTCGCGCTCGGGTCGCTTTCCGCCGCCGGATCTGCTGCGGAGCCGCGTCGGAGCTTCACATGCGGCCCCACATGGGCTGGAGGCGGGAGGTGGTCGTCGGCGGCGAGAAATGTTGGAGAAGGGGGTGGGGAATTGCGTGGCTCGGCTGCACCGGGGGATAGGGTTTCGACCCGCAAACGCGCCGCGGAACTGTAGATATAGTGGTCGGGGCGTGCGGTTTGCGGGCCGCGACAAATTTTTTTACGGGACGAAAAAATGAGCCAAACCCGCATACTCGTCGGAATTTTGCGATTTCGTGTCTTTTGCGGGGTCTACTAGAGTTGCTCTAAGGCTTGTGTATCTGTGTGTCCTATTTTTTTTTCTTTCCTTCTTTGGGAGTATGGCCAAACATGAGCCGCATACTGATTTGTGGCGGCGACCTAGTATGGGAGCAAATGTTATTTGCTGCTTTGTCCGGTTTTGCAGGATTGTTTCATGGATAGTTCCAATTTTCCCTAGGGTACTGTGGGTAGCATTGTCGTTCCATTTATTTTTGTTCTTTCTTTTTCTGTTTTTTCTAGTTCTTTTCTATTTTTATCCTTTTCTTTTTCATCCACTTTTTCTTTTTCTTTTATTTTCCCTTTTTAGAAATTAAATGGTTTTCATAAAATATGAACATTTCCTAAAAGTCTCAAACAATTTTTAGAACTGCATAAACATTTTTCGAAGTGCATGAAGGCTTCTTTAAATGCATTTTTCAAAAAGTGTGAACATTTAAAAAAATGTGGGTAACTTATTCTCAAATGCAGGCAAACTTTCATAAAAATGTGTGAACATTTTTAAGAAGTATGTAAACAATTAAAAAATTGAATGAACATTTGTTAAAATGTGTGTGTGTTTATTACATAAACATTTTTTTAAACACATGAACATTTACTTAAAATACGTGAAAGTTCTTAAATTTATATGATCATTTTCTAAAACACATGAACACCTTTTGCAATTTAATGAATGCATAAACATTTTCAAGATACACGGTCATTTTTAAAAGTAATACGCGAACACTTTCTTAAAATAAATGAAGGTTTAATTTAAAGTTAAAATGCAATAAAAAAGAAATAAAATGGCTCATGTTGCTTCTGTTGCACATGTTACTTGGGATGCTTTTCGGTATACGAAATCATGCATGTTAGGTTGCATATGTTGTTGTCAACTTGTGTTGTCTGTCTGCTTGCTGAATTATCGTTCTTGTGTCTTCGTATATGAAGTGTATGTGTTGTGTTGGGTTCCAGGAGACCACGGTTCATGGCAGACATGCCATGAACAAGTGAACGATTAAAAGAATGACTTCTATAGAGGGTTTAAGGCTAGGGAGGAGGTAGAGGATGATTACTCCATGTTCATGCTCAAACATAAGAGAAAACTTGAAGTTGCCAATGGTGCAGGTCAGATAGGGTGGAATGGGTAACTTGATAATCTTCGGCTAGTTCGTCCTCACTGTTGTATTGTTGTTAACATGTGATCCGTATGTGACATGCAAGAGAACCAATGTTAAGGGTGGTAGATGGTAAGCTCACTACAACAGGGTGCAAGGTAACCACATTAGGCTGAATAGGTGCTACCAAACCCAGCGGTTCACTTCAACTCGGCCCCGAATCCTGAAATGCGGGCAACCAAACGTTGGGCCTTTGTTGCTCCCATAATGCAACTTGCTGCTTTGTGGGCAACCAAACGCATTGCAGAACATGGATCAAAGCTTGTACTACCTCATTCGGACTAAACTGGGCCACAGATGCAAGGGGCAAAAATCGGTGTTGGTAACCAAACATACCCTTAAAGCATACTTCATTCTTGTTGTTCTTGATTTAATGTGAGTTAGATTTGGTTGGCTACATCACCTCCATGCATCATGCATGGCACATCATATGCTGAATCACCTTGATAGTGCATCCATCAGAAAGCCTGCGTTGCCTCGTCTTGGGGCGGCTCGAGCGCACCTCAAACCCTAAGTGTTGCCTTCTCTCCTCTTCATCATGTCGCCGCTAGTCAAAGCACATGCAGCTGACGGCGATGGCGGGGCTTCCTCTCGCAGCGGCCACTGGTCTGTTGGTGGTGGATCTCGGTAAGGCATCAACACTCGCTAGGCCTCAGGGTCATGGAGAATGGTAGATGGGATCAGCGCCAGGTGGGTGGCACGTTCGTGGAGCTGCATGGGCAGGCAAGTCACGACTAGATTTGCATCATCTCAGCCATATCCCCGGGCGCGGGCTACTGTTGCTCTGGGCTCCTTGGCAAAAGCCGGGTCATCGAGGAGGCCTTCCGGAAGTAGAGCCTGGCGGCGGCGGATCTCCGTCACCCATGCGCGATCGGAGGTCGGAATGGCTGGTACTGGAACCCTTTCCGGGTTCAAGTGCCAGCCGTTTGACATGTGCACATTTGGGTCAGAGCACTGGGTAAAGAAAATATGCCCTAGAGGCAATAATAAAGTTGTTATTTATATTTCCTTATATAATGATAAATGTTTATTATTCATGCGAGAATTGTATTAACCAGAAACTTAGTACACATGTGAATATATAGACAAATAGAATGTCCCTAATATGCCTCTACTAAACAGGTCCGTCGAGAGGCATGTGCGAGCTGTGCACACGCACAGGGCCCCCAAAAAACCAGGGCCCCCAAATCGTTCTGTCATTACTCATTATACCGAGTAGCAGGCCAGGCCATCGACCATCGAAATAACACGAGAGAAAAAAGGCCTGCCCGCTCTTCCGCCCTTATTCACGAGTCGCCCAGACGTCTGTCCGTCTCCCAGCCATCACGTCGACGTTTCGTCTACGCGCCGCCTGCCCCTGTTCTACGCCTTCGTCTTCATCTGCAGATCTACCCGCATGACCTGCTTCCTCCGTTCGGCGTTCGTCTGTTCCGAGTCCCCACGACATGAACTTGGAAACCGTTAGGCCGATCCGAGCCGCCGATTGCTTGAACAGGCATGTTAATTAGAAGAGGCAAGGACGAGAAGCTCTCCGCCTCCTCATATACTAGAAAGTCCAGACAACTGTTTTATGATCCACGCATGTACTAACAGTATTTATTATATTACGGAAGCAAACACATAAGAAGGCACATAAGAGATCACTAGAATTTTGTGATTCACGTGTATACCACTACCACGAGCCAGCAGATCAATTGTAAATTTGTGCTCTACTCACATACTGGTTTTTAGGCCTTTTAATTTTTTCTTGTCTATGTAATCTTTTCTTTTTTAACTTATGTAGTCTATTTTTTTATTTGCTCAGCGGTTTGATTGTTTCTATAACTTTCCCGGTAACTACTTGACATCTTGTTGACAATGTGCAGTAGAAGAATTTCTCACTGGATTAGTCTATCACATCACAATTCAGAGCAGTCGAGAGCGGATACATAGACGGATAGACCCGATGGATGATGCTTTTCAGTAGATCATGAGGTCTGTTTTTTATTTTATTTTTACTACTACATTTACTCATTTAGCTATATAATTAAGTGAAATTATATTAGTTTTTTATTTATTTGATTTGCTAAAAAAAGAAGGGCCTCATTTTGCATTTCGTACCGGACCCCCAAATTTCTGAAGACGCCCTGCTACTAGACTAGCTCGTTAATGAAAGATGGTTAAGTTTCCTAGCCATAGAGATGTGTTGTCATTTGATGGATGGGATCACATCATTAGAGAATGATGTGATGGACTAGACTCATCCGTTAGCTTAGCACTATGATCGTTTAGTTTATTGCTATTGCTTTCTTCATAACTTATACATGTTCCTATGACTATGAGATTATGCAACTCCCAAATACCGGAGGAACACTTAGTGTGCTATCAAACGTCACAACGTAACTGGGTCATTTTAAAGATGCTCTACAGGTGTCTCCGATGGTGTTTGTTGAGTTGGCATAGATCGAGATTAGGATTTGTCACTCCAATTGTCGGAGAGGTATCTCTGGGTTCTCTCGATAATGCACATCACTATGAGCCTTGTAAGCAATGTGATTAATGAGTTAGTTACCGGATGATGCATTATGAAACGAGTAAAGAGACTTGCCAGTGACGAGATTGAACTAGGTATGATGATACCGATGATCGAATCTCGGGCAAGTAACATACTGATGACAAAGGGAACAACGTATGTTGTTATGCGGTTTGACCGACAAAGATCTTCATAGAATATGTAGGAACCAATATGAGCATCCAGGTTCCGCTATTGGTTATTGACCGGAGATGAGTCTCGGCCATGTCTACATAGTTCTCGAACCCGTAGGGTCCGCATGCTTAACGTTCGATGACGATATGTATTGTGAGTTATGTGATTTGATGTACCGAAGGTTGTTAGGAGTCTCGGGTGTAATCACGGACACGAAGAGAAGTCTCAAAATGGTCGAGACATAAAGATTAATATATTGTAAGGTTATGTTTGGACACCGGAAAGGTTTCAGATAGGTTCGGGCATTTTTCAGAGTACCGGAGGTTATCGGAACCCCCGGGAGGGTTAATGAGCCTTCCTGGGCCTTAGTGGAAGATACGAGGAGGCGGCCAGGTGGAGGCGCGCGCCCCCCAAGCCCAATCCAAATTGGGGGGAGGGGGCTTTCCTTCTCTCCATCTTCCTCTTTCCTTCCTCTCCTAGTTGGACTAGGAAAGGGGGAACCTACTCCTAGTAGGAGTAGGATTCCCCCCTTGGGGCGCGCCCCATGAGGCCGTCCGGCCCCCTCCTCCCCTCCTTTATATACGGGGGAGGGGGCACCCCATAGACACACAAAGTTGATTTCTTAGCCGTGTGAGGTGCCCCCTCCATAGATTTCCACCTCAGTCATATTGCCGTAGTGCTTAGGCGAAGCCCTGCGTCAGTAACTTCATCATCACCACCAACACGTCGTCGTGCTGATGTAACTCTCCCTCGGCCTCGGCTGGATCTAGATTTCGAGGGACGTCACCGAGCTGAACATGTGTCAGATCGCGGAGGTGCCGTGCGTTCGTACTTGATCGGTTGGATCGCGAAGACGTTCGACTACATCAACCGCATGTGTTTTAGAAAATGATCATATAAATTTAAGAACTTTCACGTATTTTAAGTAAATGTTCATGTGTTTAAAAAAATGTTTATGTAATAAACACACACACATTTTAACAAATGTTCATTCAATTTTTTAATTGTTTACATACTTCTTAAAAATGTTCACACATTTTTATGAAAGTTTGCCTGCATTTGAGAATAAGTTACCCACATTTTTTTAAATGTTCACACTTTTTGAAAAATGCATTTAAAGAAGCCTTCATGCACTTCGAAAAATGTTTATGCAGTTCTAAAAATTGTTTGAGACTTTTAGGAAATGTTCATATTTTATGAAAACCATTTAATTTCTAAAAAGGGAAAATAAAAGAAAAAGAAAAAGTGGATGAAAAAGAAAAGGATAAAAATAGAAAAGAACTAGAAAAAACAGAAAAAGAAAGAACAAAAATAAATGGAACGACAATGCTACCCACAGTACCCTAGGGAAAATTGGAACTATCCATGAAACAATCCTGCAAAACCGGACAAAGCAGCAAATAACATTTGCTCCCATACTAGGTCGCCGCCACAAATCAGTATGCGGCTCATGTTTGGCCATACTCCCAAAGAAGGAAAGAAAAAAAAATAGGACACACAGATACACAAGCCTTAGAGCAACTCTAGTAGACCCCGCAAAAGACACGAAATCGCAAAATTCCGACGAGTATGCGGGTTTGGCTCATTTTTTCGTCCCGTAAAAAAATTTGTCGCGGCCCGCAAACCGCACGCCCCGACCACTATATCTACAGTTCCGCGGCGCGTTTGCGGGTCGAAACCCTATCCCCCGGTGCAGCCGAGCCACGCAATTCCCCACCCCCTTCTCCGGATCTTTCATCAGTCGCACAGTTCTTGCCGCTGGACGACCACTCGCCCGACCCTCTCAGACCGCCATGTGGGGCCGCATGTGAAGCTTACGTGACCCGGCGTTGTGTTGTGTTTATGCCTCGGCTCAAGAACGGTTTCGCGAAGCGACCCGAAGCGCAACAACAGAGCGGGTTCTAACTTTTCAGTCGCGAGAGATACAGGCGAAGAGAAAAGACAGACACCAGAAAGCCAAAAAAAAAAGCGCGTGCAAGACGCGTATCTCGTCCGGGCAGAAGTGACCACCCGTGAGTATAAATTGTGTACTGTAGCGCGATGCTCGCGCGAGCTTCCGCGTCCGTGAGAACACTGGAGGAGTACGAACCATGTCGGCACGGCCGAGCCATACCCCGTCCTCTGTCCCGTCTGGCGAGAATTACCTCCTCCAGGCGGCAGATCTAACCTCATCCGGGAGTTCCTCCTCTTTCCGGACGCGGGACCTTCTCCCCGTGAATAGAGGCAGGTGGATCGGAGGAGCCAGGATGACTTACGAGTTCGTCCCCGTCAGGAGGAGCCCGAGAAGCTCGGCCGCCGCGGAGTCGTCGGGTCGGAAGACTTCGTCGCCGACATCGACGCGGTTGCGGCCGCCATTGCCGAGCGGAGCGTGCGCGAGGAGGCGGAGCGTCGACGCCACGCCGAGGAGTTCGAAGACCTCCAGTGGCGGCAGACGGTCGCCGCCAAGGAGAAAGACGATGAGTGGCGATGCATCCGCGAGGAGCAGAGGGCGAAGTATATCGACCTCTGCAGCTCCGGTGAGGAGGATTGAGCTCCGTCCACGGCGTCGTCCATGGCCTCGAGCTCACGGCCATGAGATCCCTACCCCTCTAGTACTAGTACTGATGTAGTATGTAGTATAAATTAGTGTTTGTAGTGTTTGATCATGTAAAATATATGTAGTACGTGATGAACTACTCGCGTCCATGAGGTGCAATTTCTTCTGCGAAACTGTTTTTTCAAATTATGCAGTTTCATTTATGGTTTCTGTTCGGACGCGCTAATTTTCGACCCGCAAACGAGATCTTTGTGAAACTGCAAACGCGTTTTACGGATTAAGACTTTAAGGGATCTGCTAGAGTTGCTCTTAACCGACGTCAACACGACCACCCCGTAAAAAAAGTATGTGTACCCGACCGAGATAAAATCACCTACGGATTATGTAACTATAACCGGGCGCCACAGAGCGCGCCGTCTCCTGTGGTTGATATTGAAATCGGATGTAATAATGGTGCTAGAATAAATATGTATGTTCTGCTGCTTTGGCCTAGTGACATTTTTTATTGAAATATGCCAAGCGGATATGATGTAACCGTCTAGTAGACCAGTTTGCATTTGTAAGGCTTTGTTAATCACGCATAAGTTACATATCCTCTCTGTTATAGTACAATATAGGTGCAGCTGCAGGTAGCATGGCAGCTTTAGTTGTTGCGCAGCAACAGTGGCCGACCCATGAATGTACACCATTGCGGATGCAAGGTATTGGTCTTGTCATATTTTTATTGAAATAATATACTACTCCAGCAGATTGTAATTTGCTTAGGAGTTACTCCATGGTTGCCGAGAAGCTTTACAAATTGACAGATCATTTTATCTTTCTTGTGGTATTTGATTTCGACTACCTTGATATGCTTTGACATCAAGAAATGTTCCTTTGGTTTGTACCTGTCATCCATTTTAATTTCAGGCTCCTGATGTAAACATACTAAATTTTTATTAGAAAAGAGATTACACCCCAGGCCTCTGCATCAATTGATGAACAGAACCCTCAAGGCCTCAATAAATTATTGCAAAATTTACAAGATTCCAAACATCACGGTGTGGTACTACAGAGGAAAAAGTATCATATATTTAAAAACATGCACCTTGTCAGAGTTAAGTGGAAGGGTAATCCTCTTTACAACTGGTGAGAGTTGAAGAAAGTAAATTAGTACAGTGAGTTATCGCTCACACCCCATTCATTGAGAAATACAGTATTGTTTTTAGCTTGCCAATACAGGGCACCATTTAAAATCCTTTTTAGAAATCATATTTTTTATGCTACCATGTATCTACACCTTCTATCCAGGCCGTCCAGTTTTGTATCAAGATCCGTGCTGTCTTTGTATACAAATTTCTCTTTTCCGTATATTACAAACAATGAACGTTTAACCTTGAAAAAGAGAATGAAGTCAACCCCAATGAGCAGCGGAAGGTTAGAGGAAGAAATCGGCAGGTCCATTTAACCTTGGTGGCTTTATTATTAATATAAAGTTGGGCTGACGTCTTTTATCTAAAAAAACATTTAACCTTGAAATTTTGCAGGTCAGCGACACACAAGTGCCACTCGGTGCATAAATTGTTTCCAATTTTTTTGCCGCAACATAAAAAATTATAATACAAATTTATAGTAAGTTTTATCATTTTTTTGTTATGCCAATAAAACCCAAAAAGATTGTGCGCATGATAGTACTTGTGTGATGTTGACCTACAAAGTTTCAAGTTCAAATGTTTTCTTATTTGGGAGAAACAAAAAAAAATGCAAGCACAAACTTTGATGAAAAAATGGATGGTCAGGATAAGGGGTGTACCTATATGGCGGCACAGCCGCATCTTTTCCGAAATCTTAACAAAGCGGTGGCAGAGGATTAGAGAAACATTTCAGATCCTAAATGTAGACATGATTGGTTAATACTAAGTTGAATAATATTTCTATTTTTTATTCTCAAATGATCAACTATGAGCGGATGTAAATATACTTAGCCATACCAACTATGAGTGGATATAAATATACCAGATTCTACATGAGTTTTTCATTTACTCAAAAGAAAAATATACTTAGCCATACCATCTAAAGTGTTGCAAGATTTAAGAACACTCACAAATTAGTCCTAATCTTGCACTTCTGAAAAGTGTGATGTCAAAATTACCAACTAGCAATATATATTTATAAAGCAAAATGTCATAGACAAATATTTAATGCACATAAGCAAGTTTCATAATATGCTTTGACCAATTGATCCAATGATGTGGATGTCAATAAACAAAAGGAGTTTAGAAAAGAGCAAGCATGCCATAGAGTTTTCACTTATCTTTCTAAATTTGGGGTGGTGAAAAACCCTCAAAGAGCACGCACACCCTAGTCATATTCACCATAGCACCCCTTGGAGCACCTCCAGGAATTATTTTACTTTTTTAGAACATTTTTTAGTTTTTACTAGGCATATATTCAAAGTTTAAATGTGTCCAAAACTGTGTTTGTTATTTCACTTGTGCAGATCATAAATATAAGGAAACCAAGTTTTGGTACATTTGGGAGGAT
>NW_024113309.1:0-73551 GCF_003073215.2 Triticum urartu | reverse complement strand
GCCAAGGGCAGTGCCCATACCCGATACTCAGTTCTCTTTTTGTTGTGAAGAAGATGGTGGTAGTGATGACAATTGGTAGTGGGTCATCAAGCACATTTTCAAGCCTAGATAAATTATCAGCTACTGGGTTCTCAGCTCCTTTCTATGAATGATATGTAAATCAAATTCTTGTAACAGGAGAACCCGTCGAATAAGTCTAGGTTTAGCATCTTTCTTTTCCATAAGATATTTAATAGTAGCATGGTCTCTGTGAATAGTTACTTTGGAAACAATATAAGGTCTAAACTTATCACAAGCAACACCACTCCTAAAAAATCTTTTTCAATGGTAGCATAATTTCTTTGAGCATTGTCTAGAGTTTTACTAGCATAATGAATTACATTAAGTTTTTTATCAACTCTTTGTCCTAGAACAACACCAACAGCATAATGACTAGCATCACACATAATTTCAAAAAGAAAGTTCCAATCTGGTGGTTCAACAATAGGTGCAGAAATTAAAGCTTTCTTAAGTGTTTCAAAGGCTTCTAAACAATCATCATTAAAAACAAAGGGAATATCTCTAACGCCCCGTGACCGATGTGCCAGGTGTCATGCAGTTATTCGCTGTTGTTGCGTTGTCATTGCTTGCGTGTCATGCATTGCATATCATGTCATCATGTGCATTTCATTTGCATACGTGTTCGTCTCATGCATCTGAGCATTTTCCCCGTTGTCCGTTTTGCAATCCGGCGCTTCGTTCTCCTCCGGTGTCCATTTCTACCTTCTTCTTGTGTGTGGGGATTAAACATTTCCGGATTGGACCGAGACTTGCCAAGCGGCCTTGGTTTACTACCGGTAGACCGCCTGTCAAGTTTCGTACCATTTGGACTTCGTTTGATACTCCAACGGTCAACCGAGGGACCGAAAAGGCCTCGTGTGTGTTGCAGCCCAACACCCATCCAATTTAGCCCAAAACCCGCCTAACTCTGCTCCATCATCTAGAGCGTTCGATCACGATCGCGTGGCCGAAAAACGCACCTCATTTGGACTCTCCTAGCTCCCTCTACCTATAAATATGTGTCTCTCCCGGATTTTTCGCGCAGAAGAACCCTAACCTCCTCCTCCGCGCGCCGCCGGACAATTCCTCACCGGCCGGACATGTCCACCCCGCCCGGCCTCCTCACTCCGGCCAATGAGGAGATGCCACATCACCCCCGCCGCCGCTCTCTTCCGATCGCGCGCCTCCACGCGTCCCCAGCCAGCTCCCGCGCCGCCGCCGGCCCGCGGGGCCCGAGGCAGGCCCGCGCGGGCCCAGATCCCGCCGCCGCCCGGGGCTCGCCTCCCCGCGCCTGCGGCGCCAAGCCGCCGCCGCCCGAGACGCGCCTGCCCCGCCACCCGAGACGCGCCGCGCCGCCCGCCGGTCGCCGGAGTTCGCGCCGGCCACCGCACCCTTCATCGCCCCGCCGCCTATGCTCGCAGGCCGCCCCGCTCGCTCATCGCCGGCGTGGCGCCGCCCGCTGCCTCCACGGCGCCCCGCGCCGCCCGCAGCCCGCGGCCGCCGCCGAACCTCCCCCTCACCGGCGTCCAAGCTCGTCGGAGCGCGCCGCCTCGCCGAAGAAGACTCCGGCCGGATCCACCCGGTGTGGACCAGATCCACCCGCTCGCTCAACCAAACGCCTCCCCTCGTCCCGATCCGCTCCGTCTGGGATATCTTCGTCCCGGTTTGACTTTTTCCGGAGGTATATTTTCACCAAGTCCCGAGTTTCCCAGGTCCAAGTGCTCATGTTCATATAGCATATCAAAATGTTCATCTCAGAGAGTACATCATTTCATTCCATTGCATCATTTTCATTTGAGCTCATCTTGATGCCCGAAATGCTGTTAGAGAGGGCTACTTGAGTTAATTGTCAGATCTACTACTCCGTTTAGGCTTTTGTCATTTTTGCCATGATTATTGTGTGCATGATATGCCTGTGTGCTCTACATATGTTTTGTTAAGGGTTTTGTCATCTTTCTAGAGGTGCAACCCATGTATTTTTAGGATGTGTGTGGTGACTTGTGCAAGCTTGCAAAGTGGTGCACTTGCTAATTCTGTTTTCAGGGACTTAGTAATTTCACCAAGTCCTGGTGCTGTTTATCTCATGATGCCATATGTTCATGTTGTTTCCTAGTGATCCGTGCCACTTTTGAGGATGATCAGTAAGGGAGTTTTGTTAACCTTGTAGTTCTCTATCCATCTATGTCTTTGTTTGCAATTATGGAGCACCCTAGCTTGAGTCAATCGAGCTCTACTTTTGCTACTTTGTGAATCTGGGCAGATTGTCAACTTGTTTGCAATTTTTCCGGTGATGTTGTAGTTTATCCGTGCATGCTATGCTATTGTTCTTGCCATGTGTAGCTTGAATTTTGTGCCTTCTTGATGGATGTATGCTTGTCTTGCCATGACTTGCTCTGTAGTGAGTGCATCGAGCTCGTAAACATGCCTACTTGAGTTATATTTCAGCATGTGTCAGTTTTCACTAAGTCTGAAAACTGATTAGGTTTTTCCTATGTTCACATGCTTGCAATTGTATTTTCTGATCCCTTTTGGCTCAAGGTCACTAAGGGACTTTTGTTACGCTCTTTGAGTAGCTCCATGCCATGCTTTACTTTTCCATAATCAGATCCTGTAGCATGTAGTTTTGTTGCTCCGAAGAGGGCTACCTGATCTGAAATTCCAGACAAGTGTTGATTTCACTAAGTCTGAGATATGTTTGTCATATGCATTTTTGCCATGCTTGTTTGAACCTGTTAATGGATGAATTGGCCGTAGCTCAGTGCTAGAATTTTGTTAAGCATCTTGTGTGCATCCCTGCCATGTATTTTGTTGTCATGTTTGGGTGATGTAGCATGTTCATCTCATTGCATTTATATGCCTACTTGCTATAAATCGCAGACTGGTGTCATATTTGAATCGCTTGCCATTTCCAAACCGTAACTCCGATTCCGGCGTTCTTTATATCGTTTGCAAGCGATTTCATCTCATCTATCCGGTGGCACACTTGGATTTCCATGTTGAGGCCAGGTTCATGCATTTCCTGTCATATCTTGCATTTTGCATCCCGCATCGCATCCCGCATAGCATATCATCATTGCACCATATTGCTTGGTCTTGCACATGGTTGATTGTATCCTTGTCGCTTGTTTGTCTTGTTTGGCTAGAGCCGGGAGACGAGTTCGCTAACGAGGAGCCCGTTGAGTTTGATTTTGAGGATCCAGTCAACTCTGACAACTGTGCAGGCAAGATGATCATAACCTCGAAATCACTACTATCTTTGCTATGCTAGTTTGCTCGCTCTTTTGCTATGCCATTGCTACGATGCCTACCATTTGCTTTCAAGCCTCCCAAATTGCCATTTCAAACCTCTAACCCACCATGTCCTAGCAAACCGTTGATTGGCTATGTTACCGCTTTGCTCAGCCCCCCTTATAGCGTTGCTAGTTGCAGGTGAAGATTGGAGGCTGTTCCTTATTGGAACATTTATTTACTTGTTTGGGATATCATTATATTTCTATGTTATCTTAATGCATCTATATACTTGGTAAAGGGTGGAAGGCTTGGCCTCTCACCTAGTGTTTTGTTCCACTCTTGCCGCCCTAGTTTCCGTCATATCGGTGTTATGTTCCCGGATTTTGCGTTCCTTACGCGGTTGGGTTATAATGGGAACCCCTTGATAGTTCGCCTTGATTAAAGCTTTTCCAGCAATGCCCAACATTGGTCTTACCATTCGCCACCTAGCCTTTTCTTTCCCTTGGGTTCTGCAGACTCAAGGGTCATCTTATTTTAACACCCCCGGGCCAGTGCTCCTCTGAGTGTTGGTCCCACCGAGCGATGTCCGGGGCTACCAGGGGCAACTCTGGGCTGGCCTACCCGATGTCTGGCTCATCTGAGTGTGCCCTGAGAAAGAGATATGTGCAGCTCCTATCGGGATTTGTCGGCACATTCGGGCGGTGTTGCTGGTCTTGTTTTAACCTGTCGAAGTGTCTTGAATTACCGAGATACCGAGTCTGATCGGAACGTCTTGGGAGGAGGTCTGTTCCTTCGTTGACCGTGAGAGCTTGTCATGGGCTAATTTGGGACTCCCCTGCAGGGTTTTGAACTTTCGAAAGCCGTGCCCGCGGTTATGGGCAGATGGGAATTTGTTAATGTCCGGTTGTAGATAACTTGAACCTTAATTAATTAAAATGAATCAACTAAGTGTGTTACCGTGATGGCCTCTTCTCGGCGGAGTCCGGGAAGTGGACACGGTGTTGGAGTAATGTTTGCGCAGGCTGCTCTCTAGTTTCTCGCTCGCGCTTTGCCTCCTCTTCTCGCTCTCTTTTGCGGATAAGTTAGCCACCATACTTGTTAGTCGCTTGCTGCAGCTCCACCTATATTTTACCTTTCCTTACCTACAAGCTTAAATAGTCTTGATCGCGAGGGTGCGAGATTGCTGAGTCCTTGTGGCTCACAGATTACTATTACACCAGATGCAGGGCCTGATGATTCCGCTCCAGGAGACGCGTATGAGCTCAAGTGGGAGTTCGACGAAGACTCTCAATGTTACTATGTTTCCTTTCCCGATGATCAGTAGTGGTGCCCAGTTGGGGGTGAACGGGACCGTTGTCGCATGTTGGGTTCTCTTTTATTTTGGTGCCGTAGTCGGGCCATGAGTGTTTGGATGATGTAATGTTATTTATGAACTTGATTGATGTGGCGAGTGTAAGCCAACTATGTTATCTCCCCTTTATTATTTATATTACATGGGATGTTGTGATGATTGCCTAACTTGCGAAATATGCCTTCAATGCGATTATGTCTCTAAGTCGTGCCTCGACACGTGGGAGCTATAGTCGCATCGAGGGTGTTACAAGTTGGTATCAGAGCCTTCCCCGACCTTAGGAGCCCCATTGCTTGATCGTTTTTAGCGGCCGAGTTGTGTCTAGAAAAATGTTCTGAGTCTTTTAGGAATTATATATCGGAGAGATTAGGAATTCTTTTTACTTCCCAGTCTCCTCATCGCTCTGGTAAGGCATCCTGACGTAGAGTTTTGACTTTTCTCTTCTCAAATTTCACTAAAAAAATTTTAGGATCACGCGGGTATCTTGGAATCGTTCCGATGGTTTTATGATGAGAACATTGTCTTGGTGCCTCCTGTCAGGGGTTTAGTGGAAGTGTCCCGGGGAGTTGAGCTCTAAGGTGTTGTCATCATAATTTTATCGTTGCAGTTTTGGAATACCTGAGTCTAGTACGCCGACATCGAAAATCTCTTTTATGCAGTTCATTGGTGAGATAACCTCGACGCCACCTAGTACTGGGGCGGGAGTTCGGGAGTATTGCCATAACTTGCATAATGGATGCTTTTCAAAGGTTGAGGTAGACGATTTCCGAAGGTTTCTTGGTTATGTGTTGAAGGATGGATACAGCTGGATGTAGGATTTGCTAGTTTGGGTGAGATATTATGCTTCCCCTGTATCCCCAACACCTGATTGCATAACCGGAAAATTTCGGGAGTTTCATAGGTGGGAATTCAAGTAGCTCTTAGGATTTCTTTCCGACAGATGTATGATATGAAATTGGGGTTCAACGTCTAGTGGTCCGCCTATTCACGGTTGGTTTTATAGTGGTCTCGTTGTGTCTTAAAGAGTCCTTGGCTATGCCGACTCGGGGACGCTTCGTATGTCATGTGCACTGCCTTGTACATGATGGTGCTGTACGATCGAGCCCGTGTAGGCCCCACCACAAAAACTTCGGACGAATTCTCTATCATATGTTTGTTCTGGCTTATTCTGCAAGCCAATCCTTGTTTTGTTTTGAGTTTTGGTATTCGAGTTGCTTCGAAGTCAAGTGTTGATTCCGTACTTTTCCAAAGCGGTGTTCTCAAACTCCGATGTGAATACCAATCCTTCATGATAATCGAGATTGTCATGTCAATCCTTTTCACCGGTGTGTTTCTCTTCAAGTGGATCCGAACATTTCAACATCCGCAAGATCCAATCTCATCTCTCTCAACGGTGTTTGTTTCATTCTTCCCAAGTTGCCTTTGTTTTCCCGCCCTCCCTCCCTTGTTTTTCTTCGACGACTCAGATTTCTTAATCAAGTATCCATTTTACTGATGTGAAGTCTCTCCATTCTTTTCAATCAATATCCTTATTCGGTGATTCTCAAGAAGATTCTAACGGAGCTTCAAGTTCGTCACTCTTCACTCGTTCTCTTCTCTAGTGGATTCAAAGCAAGCTTTTCGCGTTTGATCATATTCTTTTCCTTATTTCAAATGTCTTCTCTTTCTGGTGCACCTCCCAATCATTAACTTTTCGTTATTCATTTGTTCCGGAGTGTTAAAGATATCTCAAAGATTCGTGTTTCCACTATGCAGTTATTCAATATCTTCGAGGACGTTCTCTCTTTCAAGTCTTTTAATTCAACCGGTGCAACCTCTCTTTAAAATCATTTCAACGGTGTATCTTTTCAGTGGGCCCTAACCCACAGGTCTTTTTCCAGGATCTTACCTGACTCTTCTATTTTCCCGGAGCTACCATCAAATTCTTTTTGAAATTTGACGTAAGAATGCATTGTCATCAGTCAAATGTCTTTCTCCAAGATCTTTCATTTATTTTCATCGTTGGCTCAACCTTTCCATTCTTCATTCTGTAGTGTCTAAATAATTTTGATGGTATTTCTCGTCGTAATTCTCAGTTTGGAAGACCGAAGAAGATTCTTCTTTCAAACTTGCTCCATTCTCTTCAAGATTCGTCATTCGAGATTGTTTCCATCCTCTCATAATTGTTTTCGATTGTCAGAATTCTTTCTCACCCATCCGGAGTAATTCAGGAGTCTTTTCAGTTTGATTCTCCGAAGGCCATCACCTCAGAAGTATTCATTCTCAGCTTTCAGTTATCGTTCTCCAATTTTACCGGTGCTTCGTTCAAATGATCTTTAATCGGCTCGTGATCTCTTCGCCCTCATGTATCTAAATCCTCTCAAGCATCTTCATGTATTTGCTAATTCCTCTCGGTGTTGCCCTTATCTTTTCTTCGTTCATTTTAATTCTTACGGTGGTTCGTTCAAGATTTCTCTTCCTTATCAATTCATTCGTCGTTTCAATTCTACCGGTGGTTCATTGAAGACCTTCCTCAAGTTTGCGCTATATCTATATTAATCCTTTTTACGAGAATGAGTAGTATGCCAAATACGTTGATCGTCATCAATTTAATTGGTGAATGATAATCATAATGTAATTCTCATTCTTGTTTCATCGAATGAACTCAATTTCCTATTCCGGAGGCTCATCAAATTCTCGTCTTCATTTGTTTCACCTTTCTTTTCTGGAGTTCAAAGTTATTTTCAATTATACCATTCCAAAGCTTCATCTAATCATTGCAAGTCTTCACCTTGTGTTTCCATCTTCTCTTGCCTTCCGTTTGAGCATTCTTTTGTTTAACGGAGTTCTTCGGGAAGGTTCTACATGTTGGTTCATAAAGGATTTAATTTCTTATTGAAGTGTTCATCAAGATTCTTTTCTAAGAAACTCAAGCTTTCTTCATATTGTAATGCGGAGTGCATTCTTACTATCATATTATTGGAGGTGGTATTATGCCATTCTTGATAATTTGAGTTCACGTTTCATGATTCACATGTTGTCAAGGATGAGATATTTTAAATCCATCAATTTCGTCATTTGGAGTTATCTGGAGTTATATTTCACCTAAAGCTTTTCCTAAGGATTAATGCTATTAATGGTGATAATATATGATCCAATTTCTTCATCTATCCTTCCCGGTGAAATTAGTTTCTCGTGTCCTTTGTTGATATCAATCCAATCCATTATTTTTCGTCAGTGGAAAAATTCCACCTCATAATTTTGAGATGTGTTCCATAAGACCATATCAATGTTATTCTTTTCGTTTTGATTTTCCAACAACTCCGTTCAACCCTTCTCCTAAAGATGCCTTTTCAGGCTCTTTTGTAGCAGAAGTTGGCTTTGTCTTCTACATTCGTTTGTCAAAATTATCGTTACTCTACTTTTTCGTTCCAGAGGCATTGTGATGTTGCTCTCTGCAACCCATCTTCTTGTTTTGTCAGGATCGTGTTCTTTTCGTCCTTATCCTTTTTAACCGGAGTGGTTTCAATATACATCTTGCCCTTCAACCTCGAGGTTTTTCGCAATATTCTTTGTCCCTCTTTCCTAACGGAGTGTTTTCGACCTTGTTCACCTTCATTGTATTCTTCTCTCAAATTTGTTCAACCTCTCAAGGTTCTTTGGTTTCATTCGTTTGTCAAAGAAGCAACTTAGTTTTACCTCTCCTCTCTTCCTTCTGTTGTTTCCCCGGTACCATTCTAGATCTCGGGACGAGATCCTCTCGTAGTGGTGGAGTGTTGTAACGCCCCGTGACCGATGTGCCAGGTGTCATGCAGTTATTCGCTGTGGTTGCGTTGTCATTTCTTGCATGTCATGCATTGCATATCATGTCATCATGTGCATTTCATTTGCATACGTGTTCGTCTCATGCATCTGAGCATTTTCCCCGTTGTCCATTTTGCAATCCGGCGCTTCGTTCTCCTCCGGTGTCCATTTCTACCTTCTTCTTGTGTGTGGGGATTAAACATTCCGGATTGGACCGAGACTTGCCAAGCGGCCTTGGTTTACTACCGGTAGACCGCCTGTCAAGTTTCGTACCATTTGGACTTCGTTTGATACTCCAACGGTCAACCGAGGGACCGAAAAGGCCTCGTGTGTGTTGCAGCCCAACACCCCTCCAATTTGGCCCAAAACACACCTAACTCTGCTCCATCATCTAGAGCGTTCGATCACGATCGCGTGGCCGAAAATCGCACCTCATTTGAACTCTCCTAGCTCCATCTACCTATAAATATGTGTCCATCCCGGATTTTTCACGCAGATGAACCCTAACCTCCTCCTCCGCGCGCCGCCGGACAATTCCTCACCGGCCGGACATGTCCACCCCGCCCGGCCACCTCACTCCGGCCAATGAGGAGATGCCACATCACCTCCGCCGCTGCTCTCTTCCAATCGCGCGCCTCCACGCGTCCCCAGCCAGCTCCCGCGTCGCCGCCGGCCCACGGGGCCCGAAGCAGGCCCGCGCGGGCCCAGATCCCGCCGCCACCCGGGGCTCGCCTCCCCGCGCCTGCGCCGCCAAGCCGCCGCCGCCCGAGACGCGCCTGCCCTGCCGCCTGAGACGCGTCGCGCCGCCCGCCGGTCGCCGGAGTTCGCGCCGGCCACCGCGCCCTTCATCGCCCCGCCGCCTATGCTCGCAGGCCGCCCCACTCGCTCGTCGCCACCTCGTCGCCGGCGTGGCGCCGCCCGCCACCTCCACGGCGCCCCACGCCGCACGCAGCCCGCTGCCGCCGCCGAACCTCCCCCTCGCCGGCGTCCAAGCTCGCCGGAGCGCGCCGCCTCGCCGGAGAAGACTCCGGCCGGATCCACCCGGTGTGGACCAGATCCACCCGCTCGCTCAACCAAACGCCTCCCCTCGTCTCGATTCGATCCACCCGCACTACAAAGTCCTGGAGCTGTTTATCTCATGATGCCATATGTTCATGTTGTTTCCTAGTGATCCGTGCCTCTTTTGAGGATGATCAGTAAGGAAGTTTTGTTAACCTTGTAGTGCTCTATCCATCCATGTCTTTTTTTGCAATTATGGAGCAACCTAGCTTGAGTCAATCGAGCTCTACTTTTGCTACTTTGTGAATCTGGGCAGATTGTCAACTAATTTGCAATTTTGCCGGTGATGTTGTAGTTGATCTATGCATGCTGTGCTATTGTTCTTGCCATGTATAGCTTGCATTTTCTGCCTTATTGATGGATGTATGCTTGTATTGCCATGACTTGCTCTGTAGTGAGTGCATCGAGCTCGTAAACATGCCTACTTGAGTTATATTTCAGCATGTGTCAGTTTTGACTAAGTTTGAAAACTGATTAGCTTTTTGCTATGTTCACATGCTTGCAATTGTATTTTCTGATCCTTTTGGCTCAAGGTCACTAAGGGACTTTTGTTAAGCTCTTTGAGTAGCTCCATGCCATGCTTTACTTTGCCATGATCAGATCCTGTAGCATGTAGTTTTGTTGCTCCGAAGAGGGCTACCTGATCTGAAATTCCAGACAAGTGTTGATTTCACTAAGTCTGAGATATGTTTGTCATATGCATTTTTGCCATGCTTGTTTGAACCTGTTAATGGATGAATTGGCCATAGCTCAGTGCTAGAATTTTGTTAAGCATCTTGTGTGCATCCCTGCCATGTATTTTGTTGTCATGTTTGGGTGCTGTAGCATGTTCATCTCATTGCATTTAGATGCCTACTTGCTATAAATCGCAGACCGGTGTCATATTTGAATCGCTTGCCATTTCCAAACCGTAACTCCGATTCCGGCGTTCTTTATATCGTTTGCAAGAGATTTCATCTCATCTATCTGGTGGAACACTTGGATTTCCAAGTTGAGGCTAGGTTCATGCATTTCCTATCATATCTTGCATTTTGCATCCCGCATCGCATCCCGCATAGCATATCATCATTGCACCATATTGCTTGGTCTTGCACATGGTTGATTGTATCCTTGTTGCTTGTTTTTCTTGTTTGGCTAGAGCCGGGAGACGATTTCGCTAACGAGGAGCCCGTTGAGTTTGCTTTTGAGGATCCAGTCAAGTCTGACAACTGTGCAGGCAAGATGATCATACCCTCGAAATCACTACTATCTTTGCTATGCTAGTTTGCTCGCTCTTTTGCTATGCCATTGCTACGATGCCAACCACTTGCTTTCAAGCCTCCCAAATTGCCATGTCAAACCTCTAACCCACCATGTCCTAGCAAACCGTTGATTGGCTATGTTACCGCTTTGCTCAGCCCCCCTTATAGCGTTGCTAGTTGCAGGTGAAGATTGGAGGCTGTTCCTTATTGTAACATTTATTTACTTATTTGGGATATCATTATATTTCTATGTTATCTTAATGCATCTATATACTTGGTAAAGGGTGGAAGGCTTGGCCTCTCGCCTGGTGTTTTGTTCCACTCTTGCCACCCTAGTTTCCGTCATATCGGTGTTATGTTCCCGGATTTTGCGTTCCTTACGCGGTTGGGTTATAATGGGAACCCCTTGATAGTTCGCCTTGATTAAAGCTTTTCCAGCAATGCCCAACATTGGTCTTACCATTCGCAACCTAGCCTTTTCTTTCCCTTGGGTTCTACAGACTCAAGGGTCATCTTATTTTAAACCCCCCGGGCCAGTGCTCCTCTGAGTGTTGGTCCCACCGAGCGATGTCCGGGGCTACCAGGGGCAACTCTGGGCTGGCCTACCCGACGTCTGGCTCATCTGAGTGTGCCCTGAGAAGGAGATATGTGCAGCTCCTATTGGGATTTGTCGGCACATTCGGGCGGTGTTGCTGGTCTTGTTTTAACCTGTCGAAGTGTCTTGAATTACCGAGATACCGAGTCTGATCGGAACGTCTTGGGAGGAGGTCTGTTCCTTCGTTGACCGTGAGAGCTTGTCATGGGCTAAGTTGGGACTCCCCTGCAGGGTTTTGAACTTTCGAAAGCCGTGCCCGCGGTTATGGGCAGATGGGAATTTGTTAATGTCCGGTTGTAGATAACTTGAACCTTAATTAATTAAGATGAATCAACTGAGTGTGTTACCGTGATGGCCTCTTCTCGGCGGAGTCCGGGAAGTGGACACGGTGTTGGAGTAATGTTTGCGCAGGCTGCTCTCTAGTTTCTCGCTCGCGCTTTGCCTCCTCTTCTCGCTCTCTTTTGCGGATAAGTCAGCCACCATACTTGCTAGTCGCGTGCTGCAGCTCCACCTATATTTTACCTTTCCTTACCTACAAGCTTAAATAGTCTTGATCACGAGGGTGCGAGATTGCTGATTCCCTGTGGCTCACAGATTACTATTACACCAGATGCAGGGCCTGATGATTCCACTCCAGGAGACGCGTATGAGCTCAAGTGGGAGTTCGACGATGACTCTCAACGTTACTATGTTTCCTTTCCCGATGATCAGTAGTGGTGCCCAGTTGGGGGTGAACGGGACCGTTGTCACATGTTGGGTTCTCTTTTATTTTGGCGCCGTAGTCGGGCCATGAGTGTTTGGATGATGTAATGTTATTTATGTACTTGATTGACGTGGCGAGTGTAAGCCAACTATGTCATCTCCCCTTTATTATTTATATTACATGGGATGTTGTGAAGATTTCCTAACTTGCGAAATATGCCTTCAATGCGATTATGTCTCTAAGTCGTGCCTCGACACGTGGGAGCTATAGTCACATCGAGGGTGTTACAATATCCTTTTGCAAGAGACTAGTAAGAGGCCTATAAATTTTTGAAAACACTTCGATAAATCTCCTATAGAAACCAGCATGAACTATGAAACTACAAATACCTTTTATATCTTTAACACATGGCATTTTCTCAATTGCATCAAGCATAGCTTTGTCCACTTCAGTACCTCTTTCAGAAATATTATGACCCAAGACCATGCATTCATTAACCATAAAGTGGCACTTCTCCCAATTCAAGACAAGATTTGTTTGTTCACATCTCTGCAAAACTCGATCAAGAATGATTAAACAATCATCAAAAGACTTCTGCTACCTCTTGAGCACTGCATTGGTTTTCCCTTGAAGAGGAAAGGGTGGTGCTATAAAGCAGCGTAAGTATTTCCCTCAGTTTTTCAGAACCAAGGTATCAATCCAGTAGGAGACCACGCGCGAGTCACCTTGTACCTATACAAACAAATAAGAACCTCATAACCAACGCGATAAAGGGCTTGTCAATCTCTTCATGACCACTTGCAAGAGTGAGATCTGATAGAGATGATAATAATAAGATAATTATTTTTGGTATTTTTATGATATAGATTGAAAGTAAAGATTGCAAAATAAAATAGATGGGAAACTTATATGATGGAGAATAGACCCGGGAGCCATAGGTTTCACTAGTGGCTTCTCTCCAGATAGCATAAGTATTATGGTGGGTGAGCAAATTACTACCAAGCAATTGATAGAAAAGCAAATAATTATGAGAATATCTAGGCATGATCATGTATATAGGCATCATGTCCGTGACAAGTAGACCGAAACAATTCTACATCTACTACTATTACTCCACACATCGACCGCTATCCACCATGCATCTAGAGTATTAAGTTCATAAGAACAGAGTAACGCCTTAAGCAAGATGACATGATGTAGAAGGATAAACTCGTGCAATATGATGTAAATCCCATCTTTTTATCCTTGATGGAAACAATACAATACGTGTCGTTTCCCTTTCTGTCACTGGGATCGAGCACCGCAAGATTGAGCCCAAAGCTAAGCACTTCTCCAATTGCAAAAAAGATCAATCTAGTAGGGCAAACCAAACTGATAATTCATAGAGACTTGCAAAGATAAACCAATCATACATAAAAGAATTAAGAGAAGATTCAAATATTGTTCATAGATAATCTGATCATAAACCCACAACTCATGGGATCTCGATAAACACACCGCAAAAACAAGAGTTACATCGAATAGATCTCCAAGAGAATCGAGGAGAACTTTGTATTGAGATCCAAAGAGAGAGAAGAAGCCATCTAGCTACTAGCTATGGACCCGAAGGTCTGAGGTAAACTACTCACACATCATCGGAGAGGCCATGGAGTTGATGTAGAGGCCCTCCGTGATCAATGCCCCCTCCGGTGGAGCTCCAGAAAAGGCCCCAAGATGGGTTCTCTTGGTTACAAAAGATTGTGGCGGTGGAAATATGGTTTCGTGGTGCTCTCTGATGTTTGCGGGGTATGTGAACATATATAGGAGGTAGAAGTAGGTCGGTGGAGCTATGAGGGGCCCAAATGGGGGAGGGCGCGCCCCGGGGGGGTAGGCGCGCCCCCAGCCTCGTGGCCACCTCGTTGGTTGCTTGATGTCCACTCCAAGTCCTCTGGATCATGTTTGTTCCAAAAATCACGTTCCCAGAGGTTTCATTCCATTTGGACTCTGTTTGATATTCCTTTTCTACGAAACACTGAAATAGGCAAAAAACAACAATTTGGGTTGGGCCTCCGGCTAATAGGTTAGTCCCAAAAATAATATAAAATTGTAAAATAAAGCCCACTAACATCCAAAACAGATAATATAATAGCATGGAACAATCAAAAATTATTGATACGTTGGAGACGTATCAGCAACCCCAAGCTTAATTCCTGCTCGTCCTCAAGTAGGTAAAGGATAAAAACAGAATTTTTGATGTGGAATGCTTTCTAGAATATTCTTCAATGTATTTTTCTCTATTGTGGCATGAATGTTCAGATCCGAAAGATTCAAGATAAAAGTTTATTATTTGTATGTTCAAGCATACTAACTAAGCAATCATGTCTTCTCAAAATAACATGGCCAAAGAAAGTTATCCCTAGAAAATCATATAGTCTTGCTATGCTCTATCTTCATCACACAAAATATTAAATCATGCACAACCCCGATGACAAGCCAAGCAATTGTTTCATACTTCTGATGTTCTCAAAAAATTTCAATCTTCACGCAATATATGAGTGTTAGCCATGGATATAGCACTATGGTTATGGAGAAGACAAAAAAGGAGAATATAGTCTCACATCAACTAGGCGTATCAATGGGCTATGGAGATGCTCATTAATAGATATCAATGTGAGTGAGGAGGGATTTCCATGCAACGGATGCACTAGAGCTATAAGTGTATGAAAGCTCAACAAAAGAAACTAAGTGGGTGTGCATCCAACTTCCTTGCTCACGAAGACCTAGGGCAATTTGAGGAACCCATCATTGGAATATACAATCTAAGTTCTATAATGTAAAGTTCGCACTAGTTTATGAAAGTGACAACATAGGAGACTCTCTATCATGAAGATCATGGTGCTACTTTGAAGCACAAGTGTGGAAAAAGGATAGTAACATTGTCCCTTCTCTCTTTTGTATTTTTTTATTTGGGCCTTCTTTCTTTTTTTTCTTTAGGCCTCTTTTCTCTCTTTTTCTTTTTTTTATTTTTCGTCCGGAGTCTCATCCCGACTTGTGGGGGAATAATAGTCTCCGTCATCCTTTCCTCACTCGGACCATGCTCTAATAATGATGATCATCACACTTCTTTTTACTTACAACTCAATAGTTAGAACAAAATATGACTCTATGTGAATGTCTTCGGCAGTGTACCGGGATATGCAATGAATCAAGAGTGACATGTATGAAAAAATTATGAATGGTGGCTTTGCCACAAATACGATGTCAACTACATGATCATGCAAAGCAATATGACAATGATTTAGCGGGTCATAAAAACGGAACGGTGGAAAGTTGCATGGCAATATATCTTGGAATGGCTATGGAAATGCCATGAAGGTAGGTATGGTGGCTGTTTTGAGGAAGGTATATGGTGGGTTTATGGTACCGGTGAAAGTTGCGTGGTACTAGAGAGGCTAGCAAATGTGGAGGGGTGTGGGTGCGTATAATCCATGGACTCAACATTAGTCATAAAGAACTCACATACTTATTGCAAAAATCTATTAGTTATTGAAACAAAGTACTACGCGCATGCTCCTAGGGGATAGATTGGTAGGAAAAGACAATCGCTCATCCCTGACCTCCACTCATAAGGAAGGAAATCAATAAATAAATCATGCTCCGACTTCATCACATAACGGTTCACCATACATGCATGCTACGGGAATCACAATCTTCAACACAAGTATTTCTCAAATTCACAACTACTCAACTATCATGACTCTAATATCACCATCTCCATATCTCATAAAAATCATCAAGTATCAAACTTCTCTTAGTATTCAATGCACTTATATGAAAGTTTTTATTATGCCTAAAAGCAAAATGCCATGTTGTTATAAATAACTCTCAAAATAATATAAGTGAAGCATGAGAGATCAATTATTTCTATAAAATAGAACCACCGCCGTGCTCTAAAATATATAAGTGAAGCACTAGAGCAAAAACTATATAGCTCAAACGATACAAGTGAAGCACATAGAGTATTCTAATAAATTCTAATTCATGTGTGTCTCTCTCAAAAGGTTTGTACAGTAAGGATGATTTTTGTAAACTAAAAAGCAAAGACTAAAATCATACAAGACGCTCCAAGCAAAACACATATTATGTGGTGAATAAAAATGTAGCCTCAAGTAAAGTTACCAATAGAAGAACATGAAAGAGGGGATGCCTTCCAGGGCATCCCCAAGCTTAGGATTTTGGTTGTCCTTGAATTTTACCATGGGGTGCCTTGGGAATCCCCAAGCTTAGGCTCTTGTCACTCCTTGTTCCATAATCCATCAAATCTCTACCCAAATCTTGAAAACTTCACAACACAAAACTTAACAGAAAAATCTCGTGAGCTCCGTTAGCGAAAGAAAACAAAATACCACTTCAAGGTACTATAATGAACTCATTATGTATTTATATTGGTGTTAAACCTAATGTATTCCAACTTCTGCATGGTTTATAAACTCTTTTACTAGCCATAGATTCATCAAAATAAGCAAACAACACATGAAAAAACAGAATCTGTAAAAAACAGAACAATCTGTAGTAATATGTAGGTTTCGACCACTTCTTGAACCCCAAAAATTCTAAAATAAATTGCTGGACGTGCGGAATTTATATATTAATTATCTTCAACAAGAATTAACTAATTATCACTCTCTCCAGTAAAAAATGGCAGCAATTCTCGAGAGCGCTAAAGTTTTTGTTTTTTACAACAGGATCAAAAAGACTTTCCCCAAGTTTTCCCAACGGTTCTACTTGGCACAAACACTAATTAAACACAAAAAACCCAATCAAATCAGAGGCTAGATAAATTATTTATTTAATAACAGAAAGGAAACATATTGGGTTGTCTCCCAACAAGCGCTTTTCTTTAAAGCCTTATAGCTAGGCATAAGATTTCAACGATGCTCACATGAAAGACAATAATTGAAGCAGAAAGAGAGCATCATAAAACACGTGAAAAACACATCTAAGTCTAACATACTTCCTATGCATAGGCATCTTATAGGGAAACAAATTATCAAGGCAAGCAAAAACTAGCATATGCAAGGAAGCGGAAAGAACCAGTAGCAATCTCAACATAACGAGAGGTAATTTAGTAACATGAAAATTTCTACAACCATATCTTCCTCTCTCATAATAATTACATGTGGGTTCATAAGAAAATTCAACAATGCAGCTATCAAAAAACATATTATTAACATGAACCACATGTATGCAAAGTTGACACTCTTCCAAAATAGTGGGATTAACATTAACTAAAGTCATGACCTCTCCAAACCCACTTTTATCAAAAACTTCGTATGATTGAACATTCTCCAAATATGTGGGATCTAATGTTGACACTCTTCCAAACCCACTTTCATTATTATTGCAAACATTATTATCAATCTCATATTCATTATGGGCCTTAAATAAATTTTCAAGATTGTAAGAAGAATCACCCCAATCATGAGCATTAGAACAACTAGTGGACTTAGCAAAACTAGCATCCGCAAGCATAGGGTTTTGCATATTATTAGCACAATTGACATTAATAGAATTTATAATATCGTCATTGCAATCATGATTTTTATTCAAAGATCTATCGTGAATCACTTCATAAAGTACTTCATCGCAATTTTCAGATTCATGCATTTCAAGCAAAACTTCATAAAGATAATCTAGTGCACAAAACTTAGTAGCAATTGGTTCATCATAATTGGATCTATTAAAATGATTAGCAAGCGGATGAGGATCCATAGACCTTAGGTTCTCTGTTCAGTAATAAATAAACAATTATTCCAACCAAACAAGCAAATGAGCCAAGTAAGACATCAAAGCAAATGGAAAGACGAACAGAAGAAGGGCGAATGAAACGGCAAGGGTGAAGTGGGGGAGAGGAAAACGAGAGGCAAATGGCAAATAATTTAATGCGAGGGAAAAGAGTTTGTGATGGGTACTTGGTATATCTTGACTTGCGCATAGACTCCCCGGCAACGGCGCTAGAAATCCTTCTTGCTACCTCTTGAGCACTGCGTTGGTTTTCCCTTGAAGAGGACAGGGTGGTGCAGTAAAGAAGTGTAAGTATTTCCCTCAGTTTTTCAGAACCAAGGTATCAATCCAGTACGAGACCACACGCGAGTCACCTCGTACCTACACAAACAAATAAGAACGTCGCAACCAACACGATAAAGGGGTTGTCAATCCCTTCACGGCCACTTGCAAGAGTGAGATCTGATAGAGATGATAATAATAAGATAAGTATTTTTGGTATTTTTATGATATAGATTGAAAGTAAAGATTGCAAAATAAAATAGATGGGAAACTTATATGATGGAGAATAGACCCGGGTGCCATAGGTTTCACTAGTGGCTTCTCTCAAGATAGCATTTGTATTATGGTGGGTGAACAAATTATTGCCGATGAATTGATTGAAAAGTGAATAATTATCAGAATATCTAGGCATGATCATGTATATAGGCATCACGTCCGTGACAAGTAGACCGAAACGATTCTACATCTAATACTATTACTCCACACATCGACCGCTATCCAGCATGCATCTAGAGTATTAAGTTCATAATAATGGAGTAACGCCTTAAGAAAGCTGACATGATGTACAGGGATAAACTCATGCAACATGATGTAAACCCCATCTTTTTATCCTCGATGGCAACAATACAATATGTGTCGTTTCCCTTTCTATCACTAGGATCAAGCACCGCAAGATTGAACCCAAAGCTAAGCACTTCTCCCATTGCAAGAAAGATCAATCTAGTAGGCCAAACCAAACTGATAATTCTAAGAGACTCGTAAAAATAAACAAATCATACAACAAAGAATTAAGAGAAGATTCAAATATTATTCATAGATAATCTGGATCATAAACTGAGAATTCATCGGATCTCGACAAACAAACCTCAAAAACAAGAGTTACATCGAATAGATCTCCAAGAGAGTCGAGGAGAACTTTGTATTGAGATCCAAAGAGAGAGAAGAAGCCATCTAGCTACTAGCTATGGACCCGAAGGTCTAAAGTAAACTACTCACACATCATCGGAGAGGCCATGGAGTTGATGTAGAGACCCTCCGTGATCAATGCCCCCTCCGGCGGAGCTCTGGAAAAGGCCCCAAGATGGGATCTCTTGGGTACAGAAGGTTGCAGCGGTAGAAATAGGGTTTCGTGGTGCTCTCGGATGTTTATGTGGTATGTGAACATATATAGGAGGAAGAAGTAGGTCGGTGGAGCTACGAGGGGCCCACGAGGGGGGAGGGTGCGCCCAGGGGGGTAGGCGCGCCCCCTACCTCGTGGCCGCCTCGTCGATTGCTTGACATCCACTCCAAGTCCTCTGGATCACGTTTGTTCCAAAAATCACGTTCCCGAAGGTTTCATTCCGTTTGGACTCCATTTGATATTTCTTTTCTATGAAACATTGAAATAGGCAAAAAATAGCAATTTGGACTGGGCCTTCGGTTAATAGGTTAGTCCCAAAAATAATATAAAATTGTAAATTAAAGCCCATTAACATCCAAAATAGATAATATAATAGCATGGAACAATCAAAAAATATAGATACGTTGGAGACGTATCAACTTCCCATAAGCAGAAAACTCATCCATGAAAACCTCAATAATCTTTTCACAAAAGTCAGAGAATATAGCAGTCATACATCTTTGAAAGGTAGCAGGTGCTTTACATAAACCAAGAGGCATACGTCCATAAGCATAGGTTCCAAAAGTACAAGTAAAAGTGGTATTTTCTTGATCAGGTTGAGAAACAGTTATTTGTGAAACGACAGAATATCCATCAAGGAAGCAAAAGTGTGTGTTATTAGATAATCTTTCAAGAATTTGATCAATAAAAGGCAAAGGGTAATTATCTTTTCTAGTTGCTTTGTTTAATTTTCTTAAAATCTATTACCATTGTATATCCTATAACAATTCTTCGTGGAATAAGTTCATTCTTATCATTAGGAACAAAGGTTATACCTCCTTTCTTAGGAACACAATGAACATGACTTACCCATCTACTATCAGCTATAGAATAGATTATAGCTACTTCCAGAAGTTTTAATATTTCCGTTCTTACCACTTCTTTCATCTTCGGATTTCACCTATGTTGGTGATCAACAACGGGGTTAACACCAGGTTCCCTATTAATTTTGTGCTGACATAGAGTGGGACTAATGCCCTTTAAATTATCAACAGTATATCCAATAGCAGCCCGGTGCTTCCTCAGAATTTTCAATAATCTTTCTTCCTCATGTTGTGAAAGGTTAGCACTAATAATAACAGGATATTTTTTTTCATCAAGATAAGAATATTTCAAAGTGTGTGGCAATTGTTTTAATTCAAACACAAGATCACCTTTAGGTGGAGGAGGACCTCTTAGAATTTCAATAGGCAAATTGTGTTTAAGCAGAGGACGTTGTTCAAAGAAAATCTTATCTATTTCATTTGATTCATGCATATGTAAATCATTTTCATGGTCTAGCAAATATTTCTATAAAGGATCTGTAGGTGGTACAGCAATAGAAGCAAGACCAATTAATTCATCCTTACTAGGCAATTCTTTTTCATGAAGAGTTCTACTAAACTTGGAAAAATTAAACTCATGAGACTCATTACCAAAACTAACATCGACAGTTTGTTTCTCACAATCTATTCTAGCATTAATGGTGTTCAAGAAAGGTCTACCAAAGATAATGGGACAAAAGTCATCTTGTGGGGAACCAAGAACAAGAAAATCAGTAGGGTATTTTATTTTCCCATGCAAGAGTTCAACATCTCTAACAATCCCAGTTGGTGATAATGTGTCTCTATTAGCAAGTTTAATAGTAACATCTATTTCTTCTATCTCTATGGGTCCTATGTCATTCATAATTTCTTGATATAAGGTATAAGTAATAGCACTCACACTAGCAGCTATGTCACATAAACCATGATAAATGTGATCTCCTATTTTAACTGAGACGATGGGCATGGCAACATTAGTTCTATGTTTATCTTTTTTATCAGGTTTGGGAATTCTAGAAGCTTCTTCACAGAAGTAAATAACATGCACATACATATCTTATGCCAAGAGATCTTTAACCATATCAATACTATATTCTACTTTAATTTGTTCATCAGGTTTAGGTGTTCTAATATAGCTTTTGTTAACCACAGTTGAAACTTTAGTATGTTCCTTTATCCTAACAGGGAAAGGTGGTTTCTCTATATAAGTAGAAGGAACAACTGGATCAACATTATAAAGTATACTTTCTTCTTTAATCGGTGTCGGT
Organism: Triticum urartu; assembly: GCF_003073215.2. NCBI lineage: Eukaryota > Viridiplantae > Streptophyta > Magnoliopsida > Poales > Poaceae > Triticum > Triticum urartu. The sequence goes on along the minus strand of NW_024113309.1, from coordinate 52,274 downwards.
TCTTTAATTTCTTGTTTAATAGGTGGGTGATATTTAAACCACTTCTCTTTAGGGAGTTCAACATGAGTAGCAAATGATTCACAAAAGGAGGTTACTATATCTCAGAGTCAAGTCCATATTTAGTGCTAAACTTTTGAAAATCATTGATATCCATAAAAGATTTAACACAATCATACTTAAGTTTAATACCTGATCTTTACCTTTGTCGAGTTCCCAATCTTCAGAGTTGCGTTTAATTCTTTCCAAAAGATCCCACCAGAATTGAATAGTCTTCTTCATAAAAGAACCCGCACAAGAAGTATCAAGCATGGTTTGATCATTATGAGAAAGCTGAGCATAATAGTTCTGGATAATAAGTTTTCTAGAGAGCTCATGATTGGGGCATGAATATATCATTGACTTAAGCCTGCCCCAAGCTAGAGCGATACTTTCTCCCTCACGAGGCCAAAAATTATATATATAATTCTGATCACGATGAACTAGATGCATAGGATAAATTTTTTGGTGGAACTCCAATATCAAACAATTCCAATTCCATGATCCAATATCATCGGATAGCCTATACCATGCCAATGCTTTTCCCTTCAATGAAAAAGGGAAAACATTTTTCATAACTTTATATCCGGGTAAACCTGCAAGCTGAAACAATCCAGAAATTTGTTCCACATATATCAAGTGCATATCAGGATGTTCGGTTCCATCTCCTGCATAATGATTAGCTAGCGGTTGTTCTATCATACTCGAAGGAATTTCATATTCGTCGCATATGATTCATCTTCATCGCCTCTGCGAACCGTGTGTGTTCACCACACATGCAAAAGGAAAAAGAAACCCCTCGCCCACTTCATACCCACCGACTTGCCCCAGACTCCACAGCAACTCTGCACCTCATCAACTTCAATCGCAGCGGCCACCCTGAGCTCGACGACTGTTGTCAGCGGGTAGATGTCGCGCACCAATCAGCATGGGATATCGCCCCTACCGCTTTCCGCCGCCTATTTGCATCAACATTCTAGACTCTGGTCAATTGGGGTTTTCTGTGGGATTGGGCCGGGGATTTTTTCTCATGGAGAAGGTAATCAACTTAGGGAAATATTCACACATCTCTTATCGCAGTCCATCGTTGCTGTTAATCAACCAATGAAAATTGTCGTGAATTCATTTTTGTTCTAGCTGATTCGTGGGTGTTCATTCATGTGTCCACAGCGCGAGCACAAATCGGGAAAGTGTGGTCACGACCAATCGGAAACGAAGTTCTATCTCACCATTCCGGATGACTTTAGGGAGCGGTTGGTATGTTCAATCTGAACCTACCACAGTCGGCATGGCCTAAATTTGTGAACATATACTGTCTGTTGCTACATTTTTATAAAGGAAATGGTGCCACGTGCAGCCTAGATGTCGAAGCTGATTCTCCCCCTATATTAGGCAAATACATGATGTATTGTTCATTCAGATACCCTCATATTTGCATCAAATCTTTGTTACATTATATATTTTTAATTATCTATTTTTTGTACTTTGCTTTCATCTATATATTGATATGTTCAATCATTTATTCCCATATTTGCATCTTGCTCTGTGATGACCCACAAGTATAGGTGATCAGTTGTAGCTCTTTTCCATAAGTAAGAGTGTCGAGCCAAACAAGGAGCACAAGGAAATGACAAGTAGTTTTCGGTAAGGTAATGTCTGCAAGTGCTGAAATTGTAAGTAGCAGAGTAGTCTGATAGCAAGATAATTTGTAACGAGCAAGTAACGATAGTTGTAACAAACGTGCACCAAGGTAGCCCAATCCTTTTGAGCCAAAGGATGGGCCAAACCGGTATCTTATGATAAGCAAAGCGTTCTTGAGGGTACACGGGAATTTCGTCTAGTCACTTTCATCATGTTGGTTTAATTCGTGTTTGGTACTTTGATAATTTGATATGTGGGTGGACCGGTGCTTTGGTGCTATTCTTACTTGAACAAACCTCCTACTTATGATTAACCCTCCTGCAAGCATCCTCAACTATGAGAAAAGTATTAAGAATAAATTCTAACCATAGCACTAAACTTTTGGATCCAATCGGTCCCTTACGGAATAGCACATAAACTGGGTTTAAGCTTCTATGATGTAGGGTGGAACCCTAGTGGCCGATGTTTCACGAAATGAGCGGATCCCGCGAAGAACACGGAGAACATGAGGAACACAAAGAGGGAAACGAGGGAAATCACAAGGGGAAACACGAGAGAATCACTCAACCAACAAGAAATAGTCACACATGTGCTAGATCCTTGAGTACATAAGAGAAGATACACAATCCACAATCAACAACAGACGATACAAAAGGTAACGGTCTTCTCCATGAGGAGGTCTTGATGGTGCCGCCCAAGAGGGGGTCTTGATGATCTTCTCAGCAAGGAGCTCTTGAATCCAAAGGGATCTTCTCTGTAGAGGCTGCGGTCTCTCTCGTGGAGTAGATCCGATGTGGATGAGCAATGCTCTATCTCTAAAATGAGCTAAACCAATGCTAACTCTAACTAGAAGGAGGTGGAGGAGTATATATAGTCTAGATCCACGAAGGGGTAAGTGAGGAGGGGATACATGGGCCTTTGGCCCGGTTAGGCATGCGCAGGTGTTGGATGTCCGTGCTGCGGGCCGGATGTCCGGGGCTTTGGGACGAGCCGGATGTCTGGGTTTGCAGCCGGATGTCCGGGCTGAAGTGGAGGTTCAGCTGCTCTCTGGATACGTCTGTGCCGGATTTCCAGGGGAGATGCCGAATGTCCGGGCTATCGGGAGGCGTCGGATGTCCGGGGTTGGCCGGATGTCCGGCCGCTGAGGCTTGATCGGCCGACTGTTGGTGCAGCAGTTGGGCGGCTGCACAGGCGCCAGATGTCCGGCCTCTGGCCCGGATGTCCGGCCGCTGTAGCTTCAGCAGCGCCGTCTTCTTTCGTCGTCGCTTCCAGGCTTCCCTCGCGGATGGTGTAGTTGTTCCTTGGCGCTTTCACTCCTCCTCAGCATCCGTGAAGCTCCGACAATACCTATGCATGCACACGGGAGAAGTGTCAAGTAGTATACCATCCTCGAAGGGGTCAAGTGAGCACATGTAAATGAGATGATTCACCTTTATGTATGTGAAGTAGATGTCGCATGTGTCACCCGCCGAACGGACTCTTGACAAGGTGATGTCCATAGGATGCTCCGCATCATCTCCCCTCCCTTGGGAAAGATCCGACCTCGAATCGAAAACCAAATCACCATGGGAAAGAGATGGCTTCTCCGTGTAGAAGTGGACGTTCACCAAGTAGTTGTCATCTTGAAGCTTGAAATGGGCACTCTCCAATGTCGCACCGTCTTGTGATTCCTTCAAAAGGAGTAAGGACAACAAACACTTGGAAAAACAAATGTGGTTAGCGTTAGTGCAAAACCAAGCATTCTAGAGGTGATTCACCAAACAAGTGTCGTCATCATGCAAAGCATATGGTGTGACAAAGGATTGTGACATGGCATGCAAGCATATCAATCGAGCACAATCAAAGATATCATGGGGACAAGCATGTAAATGTGAGGTAGTGATGCAAATATGTGTAACAAAAGATTAAGCATCTACCTCACAGTCATAGCAAGCATGGGCAAAGCGCTCAATGAAAGGTCTATGGTAGGCATAAGAAGCATTCAGAACACCAAAAGGAAGTGTCTAAACACATGGGTAAAGTGCAAGACAATCCAAGCATAATGTGCATGCGGTGTAGTGAATATTGCTTGGCACTCAACACAATGGAAAGAGCAATTGTTCATCATGTGTGAGGCAATCAAGCAAGCATGTAGCAATCAATGGGACATGGCATATGTGAAGTGATGACATTATTGCAACCAAACATATGATAGGAGCAAGTAATCCAAGAATTGGATGCAACACACAAGGCCTATAAATCATGATGGATGTAATGGTGAAAATGACAAGTCGAAGCAAGATATCTAACATGTGTGCAATCAAGTGGTCCAAGATGAACAATAAGTCTCATGGTGCAAGCAACACAAGTAGTATGATCCGTCATATCCATGCTCATGGTTTGGGGGTTCTCAAAAGAGAAGGATATCACCTTGGAAGAATGTTCTTGTGCGTCCTTCACAATGCTGAAGTGGTATGAAAGGTGGTGTAGAAGCGAGTCATTGTCAAATGTATGCGGCTCACTCTCAAGAGCATGGTCAACTCACGTGAAGCGGAAGTCGACACAAAGTCCAAGTATCCTATACATGCACACAAGAAAGCAAAGAATGTATGCGCATGGTAGATAAACACATCATCCATCATGATGGTTCTCTTCTTTTGCACATAACCATTAGAAGCCCAAGTGCATGAATAATATGATTCAACAATGGCAATATTCATGGCACTAGGTATATGGTGCAAAGAGGTAAGAAAAGCATGCTTCATAAGGAATATGTCAAAATCTCCGAATATATGTGAGAATGCTATGGGGGAAAACTCATTATCTAGACTGAAGGCATTGTTGCACTCAATACATGTCGAATCATCTAGCATGAGGGAGGCAACATATGGAGATATATGACAAGAAGCAATAACAATCATGTGCAAAGCATGTAGATGGTTGTCATCAACCGCATGAAGTGAGCAAGTATGAATCATCAGTGATGCAACAAGGCAAGCAATCATAGTAATCAAGTCGTGCAAGCTAGTAGTGCGAAGATGCAACATACTAGAGGAAATCATGGCAATCATGTCATGTGAGAAAATAATAGGCATAGAAAATGCACATGACATATCACAAGCACGGACACAAATCAAGATCATAGTATTCTCATAGGCATGGGGCACAAAGCAAACATGGCAATAACAAGCAATATCGCCACCAAGCTTGAAAATACACATAGAAGTACTAGAATCAATCATCATGTGTAATGCAAAGCATGGTTCACAAATGCATGGAAAAGGCATAGGAATGAGCATATCATGGAAAGTGAACATGGCAAGATGGGCATATAATATGTAATGGACAATAACCCATAGCCAAGTGAGGGCCAAGTAGAAGAAATGCGCGAAGTATGTGCGCGAAGAGAGCGGTGGGAAAGGCAATCCATGGGATTCCAAGTCATCATTGCTCTCTAGAGCTTGTTTTGTCAGCTCGTGGGATTGCGAGGTTGACAAGTATTCGAGGATACCTACACAAAAGAGACACAAACGAAAGAGATTGTGTGTGTGGTCAATGTACACATCATCCATCATGATGTGTATGTGCACATGAGAGTTAGCACAAGATAAGCATCGCTCAAAGAAATTTGATGCATGGTATAAGAACATGTCATCCATCATGAAAGAATAGTTATTGTGTATAACACGATGGGGACACAAATTGAGAATGCAAGTATATGGCACATCAATAGCATGTTTATTCATGGGAAGCATATGGTGCACACAAGTATTGGGATCATGCAATCAATGGGATGAATCAAAATCTACTAAAATGTATGAGGAAACTATGGGGGTCTCCTCATGAGCAATATTGGAAAGATCACATGGAGAAAATGGACAACATCCAAAAAAATGCATATCCGAAGCTAGGTGTTCATGGCATGGCATATGAGATAAATGATGCAATGGGAGCATATGAATATCATCACAAGAAAAACAAATGCCAATAACCATGGGCTTTTCATCTATGACATATGGGCAAATTGGGTTTATTTTAATAGCATATGGATAGTCACTATGAAGAGATTGCAAATATGACATATGATTGATCTCATGCATAGCATATGACAAGTCAAGCGGATTGGCAAACATGATGTGACCGAGAGAATTATCACAAGAAATCCTATGTAACATGGCATCACAACTAATAGACTCCACATGGCAATCATCATACTCATCATAAATGGGTAAATCATCGCATGGGGAAGTCACACTAGCATGAAGCATGGAAATAGGTTGATCAACATCATGCAAGCAATCAACGTCAAGAATGTCCACTAACGGGACTAGAGCATCACCTTCACCTATGTTACCTTTGTCATTCCACTCATGTGGTGTAGGTGAGGTGGGAAAGACCAAATGGTGGTCATCTTCATCTTGATGGAACCATGTGGGCGGTGCATCACATTCCACCATGGCCATCGTCTTGTCCAAGGGTAGGACGAAGTCATCGAGAATCGGCGCGTCATCATAGATGGGACCTAGCACCAAATGAGAAGACACAATAGAGGTAGAGGTCAAGTTGTTAGTGTTGAAAGTGGCCTCACATGATCTATTAACTATCTCACTCTCTCTATGTGGTGGTTCACTCACTCCCACAAAATAGGTGCACTCAATCTCACGTATGGTGGAGTCACTCATCTCACTCAAGTGGTGGGGGTTGTGGCTCTCCTCACATGGGAATTGTGGAAACACATCATATATGGGGCTAGTTGTGAAGTCACTCTCACTCTCAATATGGTGGCTAAAGTCACTCAAGTCATCACATGTCGTCGTGGTCGAAGGGAAAATCCCATGCTCAACCATATCGTTGTTGTCGCCGTGGATGAAGGCCGGAGATGGCACATCATCACTCTCGCCTCCTAAGATGGAAGCATCATCCTTGCTCGCCACCTTGTCGTTCACCTCCAAAGCTTGGTCCTTGAGGTTCTCTGTAGTCGTACTTTTCACCGCACCATCTTGAAAAAGAGTCGAAGTAGACTCAGCATCATCAATGCCACAAAGAGGGATGGCGGTGAAGTCGAACTTGGGAGCATCGTCTTGGAGCTCGTTGGGATTGGACATCTTGGTGGTACTAGCCTCATGCTCGTTCTCATGGAGCTTGGTCATCACGAAGTGAGCTTGGGGTGGAGAAGCCTTGGCTTTCATGAGTTCTTTTTCCGCCTTCAGAGCACCAATGTAGTTGTCGTCGAGGGACTTGTAGTTCTCGAGGAAGATCGTCTTGGAGATGTCGTTGTGTAATCCCATCATGAAGTGGAACTTCATCGAAATGGGGTCGTCCACGCCGGCTCGTCGCAAGGAAATCTTCACCTCCTTGAAGTACTCGTCGATGGACTTGGATCCTTGGGTGGCATTCTCCAATTGGCATAGAAGTTGTTCCATGTAGGTTGGAGGCACGAACTCTCGCCGCAAAGCTGTCTTCGTATTGGGCCAACTCATGTCGTAGCTCTCCAAAGGTGCATGAAGCCACCATGTGGACGCGTAGTCGTGGAAGTTTCTGGTGGCGCACTTCAATTGATCTTCGGGAGGAACTTGATGTAGCTTGAGGTAGTCGTCCATCAAACTCTCCCACTCGAGATACTCCTCGGGTTCTAGAGTCCCATAGAAAGGAATCTTGTGGTCGGTGTCAAGGTCATAGTAGCTCGTGGAAGTCGTGGACTTGAGGTTGGGGAGCTTCTCTTGAGCGTAGTCTTGAGGAGCTTGTTGGTGAAGATCCCGTATATCCGAAGGCGAAGATTCCTTGAAGTTGCTTGGCGAAGATGCCAAGGGAGATGATGAAGTATTTGAGCGGTTGTTGATGTTGAGCTCTTGACCTTCACGTTCATGGTGGTGATGGTGTCGATGCCGATGTGACCTTGACGGAGATGGTAGCTCGGAGGCATGTGCTCGTGAGCGTCTTCTCGAAGATGAGGAAGACCGCTTGTAGGACTTGATGAGGGCTTTGATCTCCTCCATTTGAGCTTGCATCTTGGCATCGTTGGAGTTGTTCATGAAATCGAACTCGTCATTGTTGTTGTAGACCGAAGAGGAAATGTCTTTCCTATCCATCACTCCAAGAGAAAAATGTGAGTGGTAGAAAGAGAAGAACGAATACCAAATGTACCTCGACCGAAGTTGAAAGTGGATCAATGATCACTCCAATGTGGACAAGGAAATAGCACAATTGGTACCAATTCTTGTCAGTTTCTGTGGGGACCCCGACTCATAAGTCGTGATCACCGAATGCACGTGTACAGTGATCCCAGAGATCAATGCTCACTGAACACACAGAAGCTGAATAACAAGAGTCTTACATCCATACATACCGTATTACACAAGTAGGACCATTAAGGTCAAGTCTTGAGTATAACGTCGCAGCGGAAATCTTCATCGATAACTTGGACCCTGGCCATCTGCCTTAACCCTACAGGCATTCTGACTGGGAAGCGTCCTAGCTCGTATGTTCGTCACCGAAGTATTCTTCATCATATCCTGTTCTTTCATGCCTGGCCAAAAAAATAACCAGTGGCAAGCCAATGAGTACTTTGAATGTACTCGCAAGCAACCCATGTTTTGGTTCAAGGTACAACAATGCATGATATAGGTAATTTTTTGCGGAAAGCTAGTTTTTGAGTGCAATGACATGTTCAACAACTTGTAAGGCATGCATCAGGAGAATTCAATTAACCATGAGGACAGGTTACAGATATCAACATAAATAGAGTGGGCACCAATCCAACTCAATCATGTCAAGTCCTTGACCCAAGTATTTCTTCCCACTTATCCAACACACACACTGGTTTGTAAACAAGTGGACGTAGCCCAAGAGCGGTTACCCAACTGTCCTTGACCGTGGACACGGCTATTCGAATAGTTTTACACTCTGCAGAGGTTGCACACTTTACCTAGAACTTCCGTGTCATCCACGACCCGCGGTACCTCAAGTACCCGGGGTAAGCACCCGATCACTATCTTTCCCTAGACGACACTAACAAGGAGTCCACTCATTGTTCCGTATCCTCACGATGTACATCATACGAGATTCACTCGAGATCGTAACATCCGAGAGGGGACGCAACGGTGTATCCGGTGCCCTGTAAAAACAGTTAAGGCCGCCCTACCTGGCACGACCCCGTCCCGAGAGAGAGCACCAACTCTCCCCCGTTACTAGTAATGCGGGCTCCAAGCTAGTATCGGCCTAGGTAATCAATAATGCCCTTTCCCATATAAGGGTAGAGTGGTTGCGCATGTAAGGTTGGAATAACAGTCACAACTCAAACCAATCCGTTTTTTTGAAAACAACACATACACTTGCCTCGGTACACCACTTCGTCATCAAGTGGTTACCCAACTCATCATCTCCCTCGGGCATAAGTGTCACCCGACGGGGTTTTCGAAAAGTCCTTTGAATCTATTTTGTCTCCATCACTATGCATATTCCCGTCCCTTTTTGCGTAGCACTACTTAGCATCCTATCTACACCCGCCGGCATAACCCTCATAAGAAGGTAGGGTCATGCACAATGCAAGTATCAACGAGGAAGTAATATAGGCAACCCATCAAAGTGGTTACCATCTCATCATGATTGCGATGCAACACTAATAAAGTGCTATATGACATGCATAAAAGGGCTTCATAGACATGGTCAAAGGGCTGCTTGCCTTGGTCTTCAAAGTCTTCAAGTCCTTCTCCTTCTTCTTATCCAACTACTTCGTCAAATACGGGATCTATTCGTCGCAAAAGAAATAACGAGAAAATAAGGCAATAATAAAATAGAAAAACCAAAGTGCTCAGACAAATGTCAACTTATTTTTGATAAATACTAGGTTGAAAACTAAGAAGGGGAAAATTCCTAGTTTTGGATTTGGAGTAGCAGAATAGGAGAAATGGATTTTCATAGGGGAATATAAATGCTCAAATTTGAATTTAAATTTGAACAGTGCAGAAAATTTTGATGGATATTTATGTAAGTTATACCATTAAATAGGTGGGACTTTTAGAAAAATATGGGAGTTGGAATTATTGCATTTGGATTAATATTTAATCCTGTGGAATTTTTGCAAGTTTCCTGAAAAAGAAAAAGGAGAAGCAGCACTGTGCAACTGGGCCAGAAGGGCCACAGTGCAGCAGGCCCAGAGGGAATCCAGCCCGCGCAGGGCGGCCACGTCGAAGGCGTATTTGGAAAATATGCCTCCAGCCGGCGCAGCGAATCGGTGTGCGCGCGTGTGTGTTTAAACCTGACGGGTGGGGCCCACCCGTCAGAGTGTGAGGCTGACCGACGGGCCCCACAGCCGTCGTCTTCAACCCCGGGCCAGAGAGGGGGGCGAGCTCACCGGCGTCGCTGTGGTCAACGGCGAGGCGATCCGAGCGCACTGGCTTGCTCAGGGCGGAGTCGCCGTTCGGGTGGACGTGGAGGCGGTCGCCGGAGTGCAGGGGTTCGCCGGCGACGAGGTTCGCGGCGGAGGAGCGTCGGGCGTTGATGGCTCCGGCCGTTTCTGACTGCAAGAGAGAGGGGAAACAGAGGGGAAATGATCAGGCAGGTGTGGAGGGTCCAGATCGAGAGAGAGGAGGGGCGGAGGGAGCCCGTACACCGAGATCGATGATGACCCGAGGCGGCGGAGCTCGAGCTCGATCTCGAGCTCGGGTGCTCCTGGAGGAGAGTGGAGGGCACAGGGGGCCTTTTTGGAGTAGGTGGGGGCGAGTGGTGGTGATTGGGAGGCTCGGGGAGGCCTTTAAGTAGGCGAGCCATGGCTCACCATAGACCCGTGCGCCGGCGAGGCTGTTGCCGTCGCTGCAAGCCACGGGGGCTCACGTGGGCGTGTCTGAGGTGTTTGTAGGGGTGGTCTACGCCCAGAGGGAGGGAGAGAAGGAGCGGGGAAGCATCAGGGCAGCGCGCGTGTGAGCGTGCTCATTGGAGCTCTCGGGCGGCCATGGTGCACGTGCGAGCAGGGGCAGAAGAGAGGGAAGGAGGAGGGGGCTGACCAGCTGCCGTGTCCCGGACGCCGAGGCGTCTCGTCGGGCGTGCTGGCGAGGCCCGAGGTGGCCGGAGGCGGTTGGAAGGGGGCGGCTACAGTGGGGGAGCGCACTGTAGCGCGCTCCAGAGCGCCCAAATGGCATGCCAAGCCATTTTCTATGCTTGTGGTCGCGCCCTTGCATGTCCAGTAGTGTTTGGGGGGGTGCTAGGGAAGGGATCTTGGCCTTGGATGCTTTGGATGGCCAGTGGGTGAAGAGAGAGGAAGGAGAAGAGTGGAAATGGGGCTGTCCAGAGAGAGAAAGTGAGGGTTTCACCCCCAAATAATTGATCTGAGGGCTGGCCATTGCTACTGGAGGTATAAGGTGACTAGATTAAGCTCTGGTAAAAAGTTGAGCTCATGAATAATAGTGGAAGGGGTCAAAACAGTGGTTTTTGTAAAATGGCAGAAGGTGTTTGTTGTTGGTTTGGGCAAGAAAATTAATTCCACTTGCCATGAGAATTAACAGGATGGAATGGCACATAGAAGAAGGATGTTCCACCAAGTTTGAGCTCATTTGGGCAAAGTAGCCAATGTAACTTTGGTAAACCCTAGAAATCAACAGAAATGGCTTTACCAAGATTTAGTCATGAAAATCTATTCTCCTTGATGCACCACTTGGTGTAGTGTCATCATTTGAGGTTATGAACATGTCCACAAAAGTTGAGATCAAAAGGAGAAAGTTGCCAATGTAGAGTTGTTCAAATTTGGTTCTGAACAAGAAGGGTTTTGGGGCACTTTGAGCAAGATAACATTCTCTCCAACTTGTGCCATTTCGTCTAGATTAATAATTAGACCATTTGAGCATGTTCACAAGGTTTGAGAACATTTGGACATGTTTGGCAATGTAAAGTTGCTCAAACTTCAAAATGGACAGAAATGGTTTTGGGGAGATTTCATGGGGTTATACTATTCTCCATGACATGATACTTGGCAAGATCATCAAACATGTCATATGTGACATGCTAGAATTTTCTTGGAATTGTTGGGGAATATTTCCTGTAGAAATATTTCAAATACTTGAAATGGGCAGAAATGGTTTTTGAGGGATTTGACCAATATTTTGAACATGACCATGTGTTGAAACTATTATATATGGACAATATATGTCCATTGAGTTTCCATGATTTTTGTCAAATATTTTTGAAACAACAAAACTAATTTTTCCCTATTAAAGACCATTTCTGGCCTTAAGAAAAAGCTTTTAAATAAAATAGGAAAATAAGTTTTAAAATTATATTTTTGTGGTTTATGGGAGTCCTATATCTAATAGGTTTCAAATATACCTTTTGAAATATTTTTCATACCCCAAATCAGGTACTTGCAGTGCAAACCTCAATCCAGGGGTTTTTGGAAAACTAATTTTTGAAAATACTTTTTGGCCAAATTACTTTTGTAAGAAAATACTATATTTCTCTATACACATGGCATGATCATTGGGAAGAAGTTTGGGGCAAGGAGATGAAGTATAGAAGGTGGAGTTGTGTTGACTTTAAAGAGCACTTGAAAACACAGAGAGAAAACCAACTCCAAATAAAAGCCAAATAATGCAAAAGTTTTGTCAAACCACACTTTATCAAGATGTATTAGCTTAAGTGTTGTGGCATGAAAATCAGGGTGTGACAGACCTACCCCCCTTACAAGAATATCGTCCCCAAGATTCCCAGACTAGGCGCGGAAAGGAATACGAAAACTTGGATTTGGGGTAGTCTTCACGTCCTCTTACTGCTTCTGCTTCCGTTTGGTGCTCCACTAAACCTTGAAGTACTCAATGTCGTGGCTTCGTGTTTGTCGTCCTGCTTGATCCAGATTGCAATTGGGATCTCTTGCGTAGGTCATATTGGGCTAGGGGTCGATGGCTCGGTGGTTAATATCCTTGTAGAGACCGGGCTAGTAAGGAAGTTGGAAACATTTCCGAAGTGGTGTCGTGTGGAAAAACGTTGTGCACAGTGGGTGACTCAGGTGATAACTCTAGCTGGTAGCCATTTATTCTTCGTCTTGTAGTGATATTGGAGAGGGCCGATAAATCTTGGTGTGAGCTTCCCTTTGACATGGAAATGCTTGGTTCCTTTGAGAGAAGTGGTTTGCAGATATGCCTGGTCTCCGACGAGTAAGTTCACTTCTTGACGATGGTGGTTAGTATAATTCTTCCTCCTTGACATGGCGGTCTTCAAATGTTCCTTGACTAGCTGAATGGCTCTTCTTCCATCTTCGGGTAGACAAGTATGTCATCAAGGAAGGATGACAACTAACTTATCCAAGCACTTCATGAAGTCTATGGGGTACGTAAAGTGGGCTGAGGCATTGGTGATGGTCACGGTTGAGCATTGGCCAAGGTCTTATCGATCTAGAGCCAAAGCCCAAGGTTTTATCGATCTAGAGCCAAAGCCCAAGGTTAGGATCCGACCATGTTGTGGCTTGGTAAGGCGTAAGGGTTTCAAGGATCTAGTGTGCGAGCGAACGTTTGTCACCTTATCCTTAAGCACGGTTCCTGAGCTGCTGGTTGTTCTATCTAGTTCTTTAAACAAATAACCTTATACCACCGAAAGCATCAGCTCTTGTGCTATATTAGGATGACAATGTGCTTGCTCACTATGTCCACTAGTTCCATAATAAACCCAGTGATAAGCTAGGTTACGGAGGCTTAACAGGTTCTCTTGCAATTCTGTGGGTTAAGCACATGGTTAAGGACTCGAGCTGGGGTTTCTTGTGAAGTCTCGAAGTGTCTAGGAATGGGTTTCTAGTCTGGGGGGTTAAGCATAACTCTACAGGGTTTTACTTGGTCGAGGAGGCTGTAGAAAAGTTCTTCAGTGCTAGTTGGTCGCCGAAGTAGACTCCTTGGTGCATCTTGTCTTGCTGGTCTTCAGTTGAGGAGAGAGATGAGAGGGATAAGTAGCATAAAGGGGGATGCCTAAAAAGGGGGGGTTCTATAGTGCAAGTTCAAGCAAACAAGTGCCGTTGAGGCCACACACATTCATTAAGATAAGATAGGTGATATAGTCCCGTACAAGCTGCCTAGGGCAAATGTGCGACTTATATCAAAACACAAACAAGTAAAAACAAGCAACACAAAACGTGGTTCCATTCAAACCATCTCACAGACTCGACTACGCATATGGGGGTACACGACTCATCCTACCCTAGGGGTCCTCGGACTCGGTAGTCGTGCTTGCTCAGAGAGAAGGGTGCTCAGTCTTTAGTTTCTGGGTTCCCCTTGTGGTGCCAAAGGGTATGCGACAGTCGGCTGCTTGTTGGGACACATCCTTTTAATGTGCCCAAGTTCACCACACTCGTGACATGTGACGGAAGCACAAGGGTTTCTATTCAGTCTTGGGTATTGTCGTCAGAGGCCTAACGATGAACCTCTATGAGGTGGATACGGAAACCCATTCCTATGCCTTTTGCGTGGGGTTGGGTTGCGAGCTTTCCGAAGTCCCTTGATTTGCTGCTCTTGATTAAAAATGTGGGCTTCTAAGTCAGTGATTTACTGTTCTTGCTTGACCACCTTCTTCTTCTCGAGGCAGTGGAGGTGCAGAAGTGAAGGGAGGTCTTGGCGAGCCTTAAAGAATGCTTCGGTAAGGTGACGTAGAAGGTAGTCTCCGGCGTTGATGAAGCGGAGCTGGTACTTGAGGGTTGGATCCTCATCTTCTGGGGAAATCATCACTTGAGCTGGGGCTCCAAATATGTTCTTTCCAGGTAGGTAGCGGGTGGCGTGTTCTTCTTTCATTTCTGGAAGGAGGCCTCGAAGACGGAGAAGCGCTTCATATGCCACTTGCTGAATGGCCAGGTCTTGTGTTGGCATGGGTGGTCCAATGAAGAACCACCCCTGGGGTGAGGTCTTGGCAGGCACAAAAGATTTGGCATAGAACTCCTTCTCGAGCACATCATTTTCCAGTTCATGCAGGGTGTATATGGGCAGCAAGGGATAGTGGCATTGTTGGAGGCAGTCTCTTAGGAGTGATGGAAATCCTGTCATAAGGAGTCTCAAGGGGGCGACAGCCATCTACAAAAGTTGAATAGGGGAGGTCAATATGGAAGATATCCCTTGGGCTTGGTAAGCTTAAAAAAGAAGAGAAGTTTAGAAGGTCTCAAGCTAACTGACGTCCATGCTAACTAAGGCTTCCTATAGTTAGGATGGCTCTGATACCAGCTCTGTGGGGACCCTGACTCATAAGTCGTGATCACCGAATGCACGTGTACAGTGATCCCAGAGATCAATGCTCACTGAACACACGGAAGCTGAATAACAAGAGTCTTACATCCATACATACCATATTACACAAGTAGGACCATTAAGGTCATGTCTTGAGTATAACATCACAGCGGAAATCTTCATCGATAACTTGGACCCATGCCATCTGCCTTAACCCTACAGGCATTCTGACTGGGAAGCGTCCTAGCTTGTATGTTCGTCACCGAAGTATTCTTCATCATATCCTGTTCTTTCATGCCTGGCCAATAAAATAACCAGTGGCAAGCCAATGAATACTTTGAATGCACTCGCAAGCAACCCATGTTTTGGTTCAAGGTACAACAATGCATGATATAGGTAAATTTTTGCGGAAAGCTAGTTTTTGAGTGCAATGACATGTTCAACAACTTGTAAGGCATGCATCAGGAGAATTCAATTAACCATGAGGACAGGTTAAAGATATCAACATAAATAGAGTGGGCACCAACCCAACTCAATCATGTCAAGTCCTTGACTTGACCCAAGTAGTTCTTCCCACTTATCCAACACACACACTGGTTTGTAAACAAGTGGACGTAGCCCAAGAGCAGTTACCAACTGTCCTTGACCGTGGACACGGCTACTCGAATAGTTTTACACTTTGCAGAGGTTGCGCACTTTACCAACAAGATCCGGGGAACTTCCATGTCATCCACGACCCGCGGTACCTCAAGTACCCGGGGTAAGCACCCGATCACTATCTTTCCCTAGATGACACTAACAAGGAGTCCACTCGTTGTTCCGTATCCTAACGATGTACATCATACGAGATTCACTCGAGATCGTAACATCCGAGAGGGGACGCAACGGTGTATCCGGTGCCCTGTAAAAACAGTCATGGTCGCCCTACCTAGCACGACCCCATCCCGAGAGAGAGCACCAACTCTTCCCCATTACTAGTAATGCGGTCTCCAAGCTAGTATTGGCCTAGGTAATCAATAATGCCCTTTCCCATATAAAGGTAGAGTGGTTGCGCATGTAAGGTTGGAATAACGGTCGCCACTTAAACCAATCCGTTTTTTTGAAAACAACACATACACTTGCCTCGGTACACCACTTCTTCATCAAGTGGTTACCCAACTCATCATCTCCCTCGGGCATAAGTGTCACCCGACGGGGTTTTCGAAAAGTCCTTTAAATCTATTTTGTCTCCATCACTATGCATATTCCCGTCCCATTTTGCGTAGCACTACTTAGCATCCTATCTACTCCCGCCGGCATAACCCTCATAAGAAGGTAGGGTCATGCACAATGCAAGTATCAACGAGGAAGTAATAGAGGCAACCCATCAAAGTGGTTAGCATCTCATCATGATTCTGATGCAACACTAATAAAGTGCTATATGACTTGCATAAAAAGGGCTTCATAAACATGGTCAAAGGGCTGCTTGCCTTGGTATTCAAAGTCTTCAAGTCCTTCTCCTTCTTCTTATCCAACTACTTCGTCAAATACGGGATATATTCGTCGCAAAAGAAATAGCGAGAAAATAAGGCAATAATAAAACAGAAAAACCAAAGTGCTCAGAAAAATGTCAACTTATTTTTGATAAATACTAGGTTGAAAACTAAGAAGGGGAAAATTCCTAGTTTTGGATTTGGAGTAGCAGAATAGGAGAAATGGATTTTTAGAGGGGAATATAAATGCTCAAATTTGAATTTAAATTTGAACAGTGCAGAAAAGTTTGATGGATATTTATGAAAGTTATACCATTAAATAGGTAGGATTTTTAGAAAAATTTGGGAGTTGGAATTATTGCATTTGGATTAATATTTAATCCTGTGGAATTTTTGCAAGTTTCCTGAAAAAGAAAAAGGAGAAGTAGCACTGTGCAACTGGGCCAGAAGGGCCACAGTGCAGCAGGCCCAGAGGGAATCCAGCCCGCGCAGGGCGGCCACGTCGAAGGCGTATTTGGAAAATACGCCTCCAGCCGACGCAGCGAACTGGTGCGCGCACGTGCGTGTTTAAACCTGACGGGTGGGGCCCACCCGTCAGAGTGTGAGGCTGACCGACGGGCCCCACGGCCGTGGTCTTCAACCCCGGGCCAGAGAGGGGGGCGAGCTCACCGGCGTCGCTGTGGTCAACGGCGAGGCGATCCGAGCGCACCGGCTTGCTCAGGGCGGAGTCGCCGTTCGGGTGGAGGTGGAGGCGGTCGCAGGAGTGCAGGGGTTCGCCGGCGACGAGGTTCGCGGCGGAGGAGCGTCGGGTGTTGATGGCTCCGGCCGTTTCCGACTGCAAGAGAGAGGGGAAACAGAGGGGAAATGATCAGGGAGGTGTGGAGGGTCCAGATCGAGAGAGAGGAGGGGCGGAGGGAGCCCGTACCCTGAGATCGACGACGACCCGAGGCGGTGGAGATCGAGCTCGGTCTCAAGCTCGGGTGCTCCTGGAGGAGAGTGGAGGGCACAGGGGGCCTTTTTGGAGTAGGTGGGGGCGAGTGGTGGTTATTGGGAGGCTCGGGGAGGCCTTTAAGTAGGAGAGTCATGGCTCACTGTAGACCTGTGCGCCGGCGAGGGTGTTGCCGTCGCTGCAAGCCACGGGGGTTCACGTGGGCGTGTCCGAGGTGTTTGTAGGGGTTGTCTACGCCCAGAGGGAGGGAGAGAAGCAGCGGGAATGCGTCAGGGCAGCGCGCGTGTGAGCATGCTCATTGGAGCTCTCGGGCGGCCATGGTGCGCGTGCGAGCAGGGGCAGGAGAGAGGGAAGGAGGAGGGGGCCGACCAGCTGCCGTGTCCCGGACGCTGAGGCGTCTCGTCGGGCGTGCTGGGGAGGCCTGAGGTGGCCGGAGGCGGTTGGAAGGGGGCGACTACAATGCGGGAGCGCACTGTAGCGCGCTCCAGAGTGCCCAAATGGCATGCCAAGCCATTTTCTATGCTTGTGGGCGCGCCCTTGCATGTCCAGTAGTGTTTTGGGGGTGCTAGGGAAGGGATCTTGCCCTTGGATGCTTTGGATGGCCAGTGGGTGAAGGGAGAGGAAGGAGAAGAGTGGAAATGGGGCTGTCCAGATAGATAAAGTGAGGGTTTCACCCCCAAATAATTGATCTGAGGGCTTTCCATTGCTACTGGAGGTATAAGGTGACTAGATTAAGCTCTGGTAGAAAGTTGAGCTCATGAAGAATAGTGGAAGGGGTCAAAATAGTGGTTTTTGTAAAATGGCAGAAGGTGTTTGTTGTTGGTTTGGGCAAGAAAATTAATTCCACTTGCCATGAGAATTAACAGGATGGAATGGCACATAGAAGTAGGATGTTCCACCAAGTTTGAGCTCATTTGGGAAAAGTAGCCAATGTAACTTTGGTAAACCCTAGAAATCAACAGAAATGGCTTTACCAAGATTTAGTCATGCAAATCTATTCTCCTTGATGCACCACTTGGTGTAGTGTCATCATTTGAGGTTATGAACATGTCCACAAAAGTTGAGATCAAAAGGAGAAAGTTGCCAATGTAGAGTTGTTCAAATTTGGTTCCGAACAGGAAGGGTTTTGGGGCACTTTGAGCAAGATAACATTCTCTCCAACTTGTGCCATTTGGTCTAGATGAATAATTAGACCATTAGAGCATGTTCACAAGGTTTCAGAACATTTGGACATGTTTGGCAATGTAAAGTTGCTCAAACTTCAAAATGGACAGAAATGGTTTTGGGGAGATTTCATGGGGTTATACTATTCTCCATGACATGATACTTGGCAAGATCATCAAACATGTCATATGTGACATGCTAGAATTTTCTTGGAATTGTTGGGGAATATTTCCTGTAGAAATATTTCAAATCCTTGAAATGGGCAGAAATGGTTTTTGAGGGATTTGACCAATATTTTGAACATGACCATGTGTTGACACTCTTATATATGGACAATATATGTCCATTGAGTTTCCATGATTTTTGTCAAATATTTTTGAAACAATAAAATAATTTTTCCCTATTGAAGACCATTTCTGGCCTTAAGAAAAAGCTTTTAAATAAAATAGGAAAATAACTTTTAAAATTATATTTTTGTGGTTTATGGGAGTCCTATATCTAATAGGTTTCAAATATACCTTTTGAAATATTTTTCATACCCCAAATCAGGTACTTGCAGTGCAAACCTCAATCCAGGGGTTTTTGGAAAACTAATTTTTGAAAATACTTTTTTGCCAAATTATTTTTGTAAGAAAATACTATATTTCTCTATACACATGGCATGATCATTGTGGAGAAGTTTGGGGGAAGGAGATGAAGTATAGAAGGTGGAGTTGTGTTGACTTTAAAGAGCACTTGAAAACACAGAGAGAAAACCAACTCCAAATAAAAGCCAAGTAATGCAAAAGTTTTTGTCAAACCACACTTTATCAAGATGTATTAGCTTAAGTGTTGTGGCATGAAAATCAAGGTGTGACAGTTTCTCACACCTACACAAATAAGGCTTATGGTGGAGCTCGGTGAGGATAGTGGCACAAAAAATTTGATGCAAAATGTTAGCAAGAGTCAATAATTGTAGCGACCCGACCCAAATGGATCAAGTCTCTGTGCTTAAGTGTCATCCCTAGATCGGTATGCTGACACACACAGTACTTGAGAATTTATAACAGAGGTAAATCACATGTATAAGTAACGTAAATACTATTACCTCAATCCAAAATAGCGGAAGTAACAAGGTTGTGGGTTCCCATCAACACCAACGGCAAAGTTGAGTGTAGAAATCGTAACCCTAACGTATCACTTACTCGTCATAAGAAATCCTTCAACATGAGACGTTGCAGCCACAGAGGGTCTGTACATTGAATGTACTGGCAAATTCACACCAGAGGATAATGATGAATTAAGGCTATCACTACATGCATATTTGGCTGGTGGAAAGGCTCTAGGGTTATAATGTTTTTGCGAAAAGCCAATTTTTCCCTACTGCAAAGGAATACATTTTAATTAACTATCATGGTGGTTGTTGAACATTGAGAATGGTTGACAGCATTCTCAATCCCAATTAAGTATCATCATTAAACCCAACAAAATTAATTTAAAGTAACATGATGAGATTCACATGATAATCCAAGTACTAGATACTCAAGACGTCCATAACCGGGGACACGGCTAACCATGATTAGTTTATACACTCTGCAGAGGTTTGCGCACTTTTCCCCACAAGACTCGATCTCCTCCGTTGGATTTCTCGCACTACATGGTGTTTGAGAAACGGATGACCGAGACATAGTCTTTCAGAAGCGTTTGCACCTTACGATGGGTAGACCGTACCACCTACAACCCCTACATCTGCTAGTCTACCACTTTAAGAGTTCACACGACTTAATCAACTATGCTAGAGCCCATAATAGCTTGTGGCTGCACACGGAAGTTTCTAGTATGAATAATCTCATGATCCCTTTGAGCCTGGGTGGCGGTCCAAAAAAAAACAGGCAATCCTGGTCTACCCAGGTGCCTAGACAGTCAATCCTGGAATAACCCGGTGCCTCAATCCACCCAGATGTGTGTTTAAGTTGCCACCTTAAGTAAACCATTAATTAACAATCTCACATCTGTCATGAATTCTCTCAAAAACCCAATCCACGTCTACTAGCATAGCATGGCAATATAAGCATAACGTAATAGTAACTCCCAAGGTTTGAATGCAGGGCAATAGGTTCCTACCTCATCAACTACTTCCCAATACCCACATGTTATCAATCCTAGTCATGCAATGTTTGAGAGTGAAACTAATGCATAAAAACTGGGTATAAAAGGGATATGATCAAAGTGTGAACTTGCCTTCAATGTTTATGAAGACGATTCGCACTCAAAACTCTTGATAGATCTACTCGTCACACTCCGGTCAATCTATCGTGAGCAAGCAATAGTAACCACACATAAGCAATCACTCAAAAGATCAGGAAGAACGAAGAAGACAATTTGGAAAACATCAAAACCAAGCAAATAACTCTTGCAACATAAAACAATTTCTAACAATACCAAAATTATATGAATTTGGCCTTATCAGAAAGTTTAGGTCAAGAGCTTCGATTTGCAAAAAGAATCAACTCAAACGGAGCTACGAAACTCAAGTTATGATCAAACGAAGTTTGAATTCAAATCTGATCTAAACCAAATTTTAAATTTTTCAAAAACATGTTTGAGTTGGATTAATGGATAGAGGGGATCATAACAAAGATGTGAGCGTTGGTTTCGTTGGATTTGGACTAACGAGTAAAAAGTTGTGGTCGTTTGAAAACCAGGGGCTGATCTGTAAATAATTATTCACAAACGGGTCCCTGGCAGAAATTAAAAGAAAAAGACTAAATAATGAACGTTCGCTAACTAGTTCTAAGCAGAGAACGTTCTTAGAATAGATCTAACTAAAAAAACTAAACCAGGTTTTTTTTAAAATAAAACCGAAAAAAACCTAAACCCTAAAAGAAATAACCGGACCGGTCGGTTTACCTGTTCGGTCGAAATAAACCAGCAGCGGCGGATCTGTTTGAGCTCCGGCGAGGGCCGTGCGGCTCCGGCGAGGCAAGCCGGAGGCTCCGGGCGTCGGGGAAGGTGGCGAATAGCACGGGGAGGGGCGGCGTGGAGCGGCGGTTGCGGTGGTGGCATCGACGACGGTCGACGGCGACGAGGGCAGCGGCTGCGGCTTCCGGCAGCGGTGGTGAGATGCGGCGATGGTGGAGCGATGCGAGGAAGAGAGAGAGGTAGGCGGGGCCGGGCGCGCTATTTAAGGAGGAGGGCGACGCGGTGGCGTGCGGGAGGGGCAAGGTGGGGCGGCGGAGGAGTCCGCGGCGGCTACGGCGGCCATGGCGGCACGGCGGCATGCCCGAGCAGGACTCCCGCTCGGGAAGGAGAGGAGCGGCGCGCTGCGCTGGGCTTGGCCTGTTGGGCCGGCCCAGTTCGGCGGCGGAGAGTTTTTTTTAAAGATTTTTTCCAGACAAACAAAACAAATAAAACAAACAAAAATAAAATATTATATAGACATATAATATATCAAAAATTTCAGAAAAAGATTCTCTACGACATGAGCATTTTTCTAACATTAAATAAAGTACACACAAATTCTAATAATTCAAAGAGTGCAACTAGTCTAATAAAAACTGATTAAAATCATTTTAAAAATACCAAAATGATTTCAAATTAATTTTTCTCCAATTTTCTATTGTAGGGAATCATTTTACCCTATTTTCTGTATATTTTATTTTTGGAGAAAAATAATTTGAATAAAAACTCAAATAACCCAAATTGAAAAATAACTTCAACTGGATTTTTAAATTTGAGTTTCTTTGAAACTCCCAACTCATATTTCATATGTTTCGAAGAAGTCATTGTAAGTGCATCTAGTGCCACCCCTAGTTGGTTTTGGAGTATTGACGACAAACCTAGTTGAGGGACTAATGTGTTTGTGAGAATTGCAGGAAAACACAGGTAGAAGTCCCTCATTGATTCGGTTTACTACCAGAGATGACCCCTAAAAATGAATGAAGACATTGAAGTCAAAGGTGGTATATGAAGATATTCACATTGAAGACTATGACAATAGAAGACACGTTATGAAGCCTATGGAACTCGAAGACTTAGATCTTTCGTAGTTCTTTTTATTTTTGTTGAGTCATAGGAACCACCGTACTGTTAAGTGGGGTCCAGGAGAACAAGTCAGAATGACTTAAGTGATGCCTAAATCAAAAACCTATGTCTTCGAGTGAAGAAAATGAGAGCAAATCTTGTCCAGAGCCGGACAAGTCAGCTTTGCTTGTAGCCCAAGTAAAGTTGCCATGAGAGTTCGAAATCTGACCATTGAGACACGTGTCAGTTCCTTAGTGACCCAGGGTCATTGCGGACAAATCAGGTCGGGTTGCCAAGTGGCTATAAATAGCCCACCCCCACAACCATAAACAGTTGGCTGCTCAGATTTTAGTGCACGGCTTTTGTCGTTTGAGAGCAACCCACCTCGAAGCCTTTGAGAGAAAATTCCTAGTGAGGAGAAAAGCCCTAACCACCCAGAGCCAGAGTAAATTGGGCATCACTTAAGTCTTCTTGTCTGTGTGATTTGAAGACTTATTACACTTGAGGACTGTGAATCCTCCAGACGGTTAGGCGTCGCGTTCAGAGCATCCAAGAGACATTGTGGATTGCCAGTGAACGAAGTCTGTGAAGGTTTGGGAGTCTACCTTGAAGACTTACCAGAGTGATTGGGCGAGGACTAAGTGACCTTAGCTCAAGGAGATTACGGTGAGGACTTGGTGTCCTGAACTGTGTGTTCAGGACTGGGTGTCCGGGACTGTGTGTCCTAAGGTTTAAATACCTAGCCGCTCCAACCAGACGTACAGTTGTCACAGCAACTGGAACTGGTCCAACATATCATTGTCTTCAATGAGTCACTGGTTTCATCTTCACTTCCTTCTCTTGCTGTTACTCATTGTGAAGTCATTGCGTGCTTGCTTTATCATTTGTCTTCGCAACGTGAATGCATGATCTGTTTGGCTTCATAACTTCTTCCTACTTGATCCTTATTACACTGAAGCTGTTTGTCACTGTGCTTTCACTCTATTGAATACATGACCATGGCTGGCCTAGTGTAATCTAACTTCCGCTGCATAGTAATAGGCATAATCTTCACTGTTTGTCTTCATAACTCCCAAGTTTTGAAGACTTTCATAAAAATCGCCTATTCACCCCCCCTCTAGTCGATATAACGCACTTTCAGTCATTTTATCTTCGCTCGTGAAAATCATCGAGTTGCATAAAGTTTCAGAATTGGAAATATTTCCAAATGAAATTCAATTATTTTCAACACCCCTTGTCATATAGATAAATGGAAGAAGTCATGTCATCTTCTCTCCAGGGTTTTGTGTTTGAAAAGAATTTGAATTCATGGAGATCATAAAAGCAAAATGGAAGTTTGGGAAAGTCCTTTTATTCCCTCTCATTTAACATTCAAAAAGTTATGAGTTTCACTCAATCAATCACACCACAATCAAACAATCAATCAATCTATCTATTTATTATAACATTCCAAAATTTAGAATTTTGGGATGTTACAAACCTACCACCCTTAAAATGAATCTCGTCCTCGAGATTCGGAGAGGCTAGAAAGAAAGGTTAGGGTTTGGGGTCTCCTCAAAATCCATCGATCATCACAGGGGTCTGGGGTGCTACCTCCCTTAAAAGCATGGTTACGGTTCCCTCGAAACTCATATACTTCATCCATATTGTTAACAGTGTCGGTCTTCTTAGATCTTTAGGATAATTCCTTATCAGGGATCTTTCGGTAGTGGCATAACCTTTTCCTCAATTCTTTTGTCCTTTCATCTTGGTAAGGTTCTTCTGCGACTGGTCTTCTTAGCTGATGGGTCTGGCGCCATTACTAAACAACTGTCGATATCTCATGGTGGTCAACCATTTATGGTTTCTCCTGCAGGAAATGGGTCTAGGTTGATCCTCACCGTATAACCTACGGTTGGCAAAGCTGCCTTGTACAAGGAAAAAATACATATACCATTCTAAGGCTTATACAAGGTTTTGATCATCGTCTCTCTACTGTACGTAAGTCACTCAGATTTACCATCCGATATAGCAAGGTGAATAATAAGAGTAAGTCGGTATGATGATCAATCCATCCCGCACCCAAATCATTACCATGTATACAGTTTAGCGAATCTCGCATTCTAACACTCGGTCATCCTGACAAGCATTGCAGAATTTCTCTTGTCCATGAACTGCGTTCAGAATAATCCATAGATTCTGCAAGCCAAACAACCATCTATCGTTCCTTCACAACTCTCAGGTTTTGCGTTACTCCTATAAGATCGTCTGTCGATAAAATCGTAACTTCTACCAGGGTTTTTCCTTCAGCAAGAGTGTGCTTGCTTCTTGGCAGGTCCTGGGCCTATGGGTTATGGCCCATCTCATCACTTGTAGTCCTTGAACTTATCATCGGGCAACTTATCATTATTCGAACTTCCAACTTCCTGGTATTATTAAATCATCCAATTGTATTGTCTTCCTTCCTTCTATTGGCATCAAAACTAGGACATGATTACTCAGACTCATCATGGAATTTTCATTGATCCATATTTCCAACATCATACCTCCTTTATATCCAATAGTAATTTATCTCTTCATCCTCGTGGGATATCCCACATACCGAGGTAAAAACTTGTACTTATGAAGTCCATACTCTACTTCGTGGAACATCATTATCCTTTCCAGGGTCAAGCGTCCTTAAAGGGAAATATTGGCCATCTCTGCATGGCACTTCTTCAACTGGGAAACGTGAAACACATCTTGAACTCCTGACAGTCCTTCGGATGACTCCAACTTGTTGGCCCCTTCTCCCATATGCTCCAAAACTTGGTATGGTCCTACAAATCTCGGGGCTAACTGTCCCTTAACTCCAAATCGTTTAACTCCTTGCAGAGGGGGCACACGAAGACATGCTCTATCTGCAATTTCATAGACTACCTCCTTGAGTTTTTGAGTCTACATAACTCTTCTGCCTGGACTGAGCTACCTTCAGTCTATCTCGAATCAACTTAACATTCTCTTCTGACTCCTTGATCACATTTGGCCCAAACAACTGACGGTCTCCATCTTCATCCCACATACTCTTGGGGTATCACACATATTGAGACCAAACTCGTATTCATTTTTTCCTAAATCCACTCAGTGGAGTATCCTTATCTTTTCCAGGGGTCAATGGTTCTTACAGGGTACTACAACCCTTAAAATGCACAAATCTTCCATAGACCATATTTCTCATATCCTCAAAAATGGTCAAAATTCTTCTTCATAGGATAACAACTCATAAAATCCGTATCAGTACCAACGATGCTAACTTTATTCACTCTCAATTGATTACAATCTCTCGCTTCTCCATTCATGTCTCAACTCAACATCTCAATGTAAAAGAAAATGTTCTCACTTCTACTACTCCATTTCTTTTGTTACAAACTCAACTGTCAAGCACAAGTTTCCTTCTCCTTGGGCATTCTCTGGCAAAGTGCCCTGCTCCATTACAACTAAACATATTACTTCTAACAAGTATCGAGGTTTCCTTTTTGGCAACTGTTGAGGTAGTGCCCTGACTCCTTGCACCTGTAACAGGTGATATGACTCAGGTCCTTTCTGGTATCCAATCTACTTCTCTTCCTCGACCTTTCCATGCCAATCATGGCTTCTATTTCCTGTGGGTCATATTCTACTTCCTCTGTCGGGAATTCTACTAGATCCCCATTCAAACAATTTTGGCAGATGTTTCCTTCTTCTCCACATGAATAGCAAGACTTAGTACAGGGTTTACTCGGGTCTTCTTTAGGTGTGTCCTCCACCTCTGCTTCTTCTAAAATTTCCATGAGGGCTCCTTTCATTACTTCTTTCTTCTGCTGGGTGGTTCGTTGTACCATGGGGTAAATGTGACACTGAGCAGGATAGTGGGTAGTCCCTTCACACAAGAAACAAGTAATCTGCCTAATTGGGCATTCTTCAACTGGGTGACTTTCTTCACAATTATGGCATTCATCCTTGTGTTCTTTATGGGTGTGTCCTATTTCTCCACAAATCTTGCATGCACAAGGTTTCTTCATATCCTTTCCATAAGGCTTCAACTTCTGGGACACAAGCCGAGACTTTGGCAGAGTCAACTTAAATTCTTTCCAAGTGGTTACTCCTTGCCATCCATTGATGGTTTGGTACATCCTCCACCAAGTAGCAGCACCTCTTTCAAAGCACTGAAGAGCATGATGGGTCATATCATGTCCAACTATAGGGTTATTCTCCATGTGATCCTCCATGTTCTGAATCCATCGGTCTGTCTCCAACTGACTCATCGGTCCAGGGAAACATGAGTTCATCTCCATTCCTCCTCTATTGGGTCCATGGGTTTGGGGTGAGATAAGAGACATAGAGAGGGATACACACAATGCAAACAACAGTTTTGAAAAGACAGATTTTTGTTGTGGCTGTCAAAAAACATCAAACAAATGACAGTCACAATCGTCGCATCTAATGTAGGTATAGGACAGGGGTTTGGTCTTCTAAGGGTCAATAAATCTTTAAAATCGCCAATTCTTCAAGTCTTGTTCATATCTCCGATGGGCTTCTTCCGTTCATGCTTGTCCTTCTCAAGTTCTTTTGCCAGATCATCTCTGTTGACATGAAGTCTCTCATGATGTCCTTTAATATTCTGGAGTTGCGTTCCAAACTTCTGGTTTCAACATACTTGGCATGAACCATGTCCTCTGTCCTTTAGTTCCTGACGAATCTACGGTATCTCAAGGTTTTGCTCCTCTAGCTTGGCTACTTTCAGTTTCTGGGTCCTGAGTTCCTCATGAAGTGCTTCCTTGTCTAATACTTCTTCTGGTAGGTCCATCTTAACTTCTTGATGTAACACTCCAGATCCTGGTGATACACTAGCTAAGGTTAAAACTTCACCTCTTGCTGATAGATGCTCCATCAGCCTTCTACCATCCAATCCTTCCATGCATATGCATGCTTAACTCAGCACGGTGACAATAGCATAAGCGGGCGCTAACATCATGGATAGCCATGTATCTTCCCTTGTCATTTCCATGAGCTATAATTCCATAGTTGATATCTCCTGCCTTAGGGTTTTCCTTGACAGAACTTTAAGTTTTTAACTCTCCATGCTCTGGTCTTTCTCCGATACACCCAGATCTCGGGTATTGACAACTTCCATAGTCTGCCAAGTTCCATAAGGGTTGCCCTCCTAGGTCACACAAATCTGGAAATTCTTCAGAGTCTTCAATTCTCCTAGTCTTCAGAGTCTTCAACCGTTGTAGTTTCCAATATTCAGATGCACAGTAAAATCCTCTTCATTCCGAAGCGGTCTCGGTTGTCCGATATCTTGTACATCTTGGAGTGGCCTCATCAGTCGAATCTTCGTGTGCTCAAAAGGGAAAAGGGGGTATGGTCTCACTAAAGGGAATTTTTGAATAAGCTCAGAAGAGAAGAGATGTAAAAGATCTTTGTGAAAGGGAAAGTTGTAGAGAAAAATCTTTGCTATGGGCTTGCCAGTTTCTAGGGTCACGTCCTACAGTCAACATGTGCTCTGATACCATCTTGTAGCGACCCGACCCGAATGGATCAAGTCTCTGTGCTTAAGTGTCATCCCTGGATCGGTATGCTGACACACACATTACTCGAGGATTTATAACAGAGGTAAATCACATGTATAAGTAACGTAAATACTGTTACCTCAATCCAAAATAGCGGAAGTAACAAGGTTGTGGATTCCCATCAACACCAACAGCAAAGTTGAGTGTAGAAATCGTAACCCTAACGTATCACTTACTCGTCGTAAGAAATCCTTCAACATGAGACATTGCAGCCACAGAGGGTCAGTACATTGAATGTACTGGCAAATTCACACCAGAGGATAATGATGAATTAAGGCTATCACTAAATGCATATTTGGCTGCTGGAAAGGCTCTAGGGTTATAATATTTTTGCGAAAAGCCAATTTTTCCCTACTGCAAAGGAATACATTTTAATTAACTATCATGGTGGTTGTTGAACATTGAGAATGGTTGAGAGCATTCTCAATCCCAATTAAGTATCATCATTAAACCCAACAAAATTAATTTAAAGTAACATGATGAGATTCACATGATAATCCAAGTACTAGATACTCAAGACGTCCATAACCGGGGACACGGCTAACCATGATTTGTTTATACACTCTGCAGAGGTTTGCGCACTTTTCCCCACAAGACTCGATCTCCTCCGTTGGATTTCTCGCGCTACATGGTGTTTGAGAAACGGATGACCGAGACATAGTCTTTTAGAAGCGTTTGCACCTTACGATGGGTAGACCGTACCACCTACAACCCCTACATCTACTAGTCTACCACTGTAAGAGTTCACACAACTTAATCAACTATGCTAGAGCCCATAATAGCTTGTGGCTGCACACGGAAGTTTCTAGTATGAATAATCTCATGATCCCTTTGAGCCTGGGTGGCGGTCCAAAAAAAACAGGCAATCCTGGAATAACCCGGTGCCTCAATCCACCCAGATGTGTGTTTAAGTTGCCACCTTAAGTAAACCATTAATTAACAATCTCACATCTGTCATGAATTCTCTCAAAAACCCAATCCACGTCTACTAGCATAGCATGGCAATATAAGCATAACGTAATAGTAACTCCCAAGGTTTGAATGCAGGGCAATAGGTTCCTACCTCATCAACTACTTCCCAATACCCACATGTTATCAATCCTAGTCATGCAATGTTTGAGGGTGAAACTAATGCATAAAAACTGGGTATAAAAGGGATATGATCAAAGTGTGAACTTGCCTCCAATGTTGATGAAGATGATTCGCACTCAAAACTCTTGATAGATCTAATAATTCAAAGAGTGCTACTGGTCTAATAAAAACTGATTAAAATCATTTTAAAAATACCAAAATGATTTCATATTAATTTTTCTCCAATTTTCTATTGTAGGGAATCATTTTACCCTATTTCCCGTATATTTTATTTTTGGAGAAAAATAATTTGAATAAAAACTCAAATAACCCAAATTGAAAAATAACTTCAACTGGATTTTTAAATTTGAGTTTCTTTGAAACTCCCAACTCATATTTCATATGTTTCGAAGAAGTCATTTTATCTTCGCTCGTGAAAATCATTGAGTTGCATAATGTTTCAGAATTGGAAATATTTCCAAATGAAATTCAATTATTTTCAACACCCCTTGTCATTTAAATAAATGGAAGAAGTCATGCCATCTTCTCTCCAGGGTCTTGTGTTTGAAAAGAATTTGAATTCATGGAGATCATAAAAGCAAAATGAAAGTTTGGGAAAGTCCTTTTATTCCTTCTCATTTAACTTTCAAAAAGTTTCGAGTTTCACTCAATCAATGACACCACAATCAAACAATCAATCAATCTATCTATTTATTATAACATTCCAGAATTAAAATTTTGGGATGTTACAATAATGTTGAAAGAGATTCACAAATTCGCAAGTGAAACAAGTAGATCAATAGCCATATGTGGCACACGAAAACACACACACGGATAGATAAATGGGGTCGTGCAACCAAGGATGAGCACAAAATGTGCAATCCACGGAAAATGCTCCTGTTGCACAACTCAAGAGAGACGCTAGTACGATTGCTCTATAGGAGGATACGACACTAGTGCACAACCTATGATATGCAAAATGTATTGACTTTCTATCCCAAGTATGCTATGTATATGATGTTCCGGTGGTATGATCCAAGATGATCGGATATGAAAATCTTATATGCAATGTGGTATGGTGCTATTGCACTTGCTTACAAGCTCTTTGTTCACTCTTTTTCTTTGCTTAAAAGCTTATTCTTTCTTTGTTTTTTTTGTATGGCCACTTTTGCATAATGCACAAACCAAGATAGCAATTGTGTATATGCGGGAACAAACTTGAGGCACAAGAGATGATATGATGATACCAATATGATATGGTATGTATGCAATGTATGGTGTAGATCACTAATGTGCAAAAGTAACGTTGCCAGCAATACTCAAATGGTTAGTCTCGATAGGCAAGTGACGCAAAATGGGCTAGGGGTTATCAATGCAATGTCAAGGGAATATACAATGGAGGGATACCACGATACCAAGATGATATGGAGGTTACCATCCGTGTCGATGATGAGTGGTGGTGATCTTGATGGAGATACCAAGATGATGGAGACTCGTCCCTAAGTAGCCAAAACACCTTAGGAAACGGAAAAACCACGAACTCAAAAATCTCAAATGTCAAATGGTGGTAGCGAGAATGCGGTGGTGGTTGCGTAAGCTCAAAGGGATTGCGGAAATGCAATGATGGGTTCTGGAGTACGCAATGTGGAAATGGAGGGTAAGGTGGTGGACTATACACGTTGTCGGAGTTGGAAGCACGGTCCCTAAGTAGCTGAAACACCTTAGGAGACACAACTCATAACACAAACAAAATTGGGTTAAGTTGCGGTGGCGGAAGTGTATTGTGGGTAAGACTATACAGGAGTTATGGTGGTGGTGGTTGATGAAGAAGCAATCGTCCCTAAGTAGCTTAAACATCTTAGGAGACTCGAATCACTCCTCAAGCAACCACTTATGCGATGGGGAACAAAATTGGTTAGGTTGCAGAAGTCGGTGGTGGTTATGCGGAGGTTGTGGAGGAAGCCCTAGGCAAAGATGCCAAAGTTCCAAAACTTTGATGGAGTCAAATGGTTATGGTAGTATTTTTGTTGGAAGGGGTATGTCAAGAGCTTTTCAACGAGCTAAAGAACGCGAAAATCGGACTCCGGATGAATTAGTTATGGACAAAACGGTGAAACGGGGAAGGCTGAAATCCCAGGAGCCGGATATCCGGGGGCTGATGTCCAGAACCGTGCGGGTTTTATGCTCCAGGAACCGGATGTCCGGCTTGGGGCCCGGATGTCCGGTCCGATGGCCTAGATGTCCAGCCTTTGGCCCGGATGTCCGGCCCGACGAATCCGAATTGGGGGCGGAAATTGATGATTCCAAGGGCAAAATTTGATGGATTTTTGGATGGAAAGTGGGGAAGATTGGGGATATGCTAGATCCACTCGAAACCAAGCAAATCCATGGATCAAAATCAACAAAACTTCGTCAAACCAAAAAATCACAAAAAATTTGGGGCTATTTTTGATGGGGATTTTTTGAATTTAGGACGAAATCAAACAAAAGAAGGCTAGAAAACAAAGGGGGAGGCTCCGAAATCGTGATCAACCTGGCGCATGATTCCAAGATGATGTAGGGTGGAACCCTAGTGGCCGATATTTCACGAAAGGAGCGGATCCCACGAAGAACACGAGGAACACAAACAGGGAAACGAGGGAAATCACAAGGGGAAACACAAGAGAATCACTCAACCAACAAGAAATAGTCACACATGTGCTAGATCCTTGAGTACATAAGAGAAGATACACGATCCATAATCAACAACAGACGATACAAAAGGTAACGGTCTTCTCTGTGAGGAGGTCTTGATGGGGTCGCCCAAGAGGGGGTCTTGATGATCTTCTCCACAAGGAGGTCTTGAATCCAAATGGATCTCCTCCGTAGAGGCCGCGGTCTCTCTCGTGGAGTAGATATGATGTGGATGAGCAATGCTCTATCTCGAAAATGAGCTAAACCAATGCTAACTCTAACTAGAAGGAGCTGGGGGAGTATATATAGTCTAGAGCCACGAAGGGGTAAGTGAGGAGGGGAGACATGGGCCTTGGGACGCGCAGGTGCCGGACGTCCAGGCTGGGGGCCAGATGTCCGGGGCTTTGGGACGAGCCGGATGTCCGGGGTCGCGGCTGGATGTCCGGGCTGAAGTGGAGGTTCAGTTGCTCTCTGGATACATCGGTGCCAGAGTTCCGGGGGAGATGCCGGATGTCCGGGCTGTCGGGAGGCACCGGATGTCCGGCCGCTGAGGCTTGTTCGGCCGACTGTTGGTGCAGCAGTTGGGCGGCTGCACAGGCGCCGGATGTCCGGCCTCTAGCCTGGATGTCCGGCCGTTGTAGCTTCAGCAGCGCCATTTTCTTCCGTCGTCGCTTCCAGGCTTCCCTCGCAGATGGTGTAGTTGTTCCTTGGCACTTGCACTCCTCCTCAGCATCTGTGAAGCTCCGACAATACCTATGCATGAACACGGGAGAAGTGTCAAGTAGTATACCATCCTCGACGGGGTCAAGTGAGCATGTGTAAAGGAGATGATTCACCTTTATGTATGTGAAGTAGATGTCACACGTGTCATCCGCCGAACGGACTCTTTACATGGTGATGTCCATAGGATGCTTCGCATCATTTTGTCACTCTCGCGACCCATCATCTAATTTCTACTCCAGAATGCATTCCCTTAGGCCCAAATATGGTGAAGTGTCATGTAGTCGACATTCACATGACACCACTAAGGGAATCACAACATACATACTATCAAAATATCGAACACATATCAAATTCACATGATTACTTGCAACATGATTTCTCCCGCGTCCTCAAGAACAAAGGTAACTACTCACAAATGATAAACATGCTCATAATCAGAGGGGTTTATTGGATCTGAACATATAATCTTCCACCAAATAAACCATATAGTAATCAACTACAAGATGTAATCAACACTACTAGTCACCCAAAAGCACCAATCTATAGTTCCGTAACAAGATTGAACACAAGGGATGAACTAGGGTTTTGAGAGGAGATGGTGCTTTGGAAGATGTTGACTGAGATTTCCCTCCCCAAGATGGGAGAGTTGTTGGTGATGATGATGACGATGATTTCCCCCTCCGGGAGGGAAGTTCCCCCGACAGAATAGCTCCGCCGAAGGGCAAAAGTGCTCCTGCCCAAGTTCTGCCTCGAGACGGCGGCGCTCCGTCCCGAAAGTCATCTCCTTTTTTTTTCTAGGTCAAAATGACTTATATAGCAAAAGATGGGCACCGGAGGTGGGCCGAGAAGGGCACAACCCACCAGGGCGCGCCTGGGCTCCCTGGCGCGCCTAGGTGGGTTGTGCCCAACTGGTGGGCCCCCTTTGGTAGTTATTTGCTCCAATAATTCTTAAATATTCCAGAAAAAATCTCTGTGAAGTTTCAGCTTGTTTGGAGTTGTGTAGAATAGGTAGCCTGATGTAGCTTTTCTAGGTCCAGATTTCCAGCTGTCGGAATTCTCCCTCTTTGTGTGTACCTTGCAAATTATGAGAGAAAATGCATTAGAATTATTGCAAAAAGCATTATTATGGATCAAAACATTATAAATAATAGTAAGAAAACATGATGCAAAATGGACGTATCACTCTGTTATTTCAATATATCTAATTTACGATCTTAATTTTCATTCGAAGGAGTACATCCCTTGCTTTGCAAGAACAGGAGTAGTAGGAAATCTTGGGCTTTACTTTGTTGATGACTCCATGGATGTCATATTGACAACGCAACATGGATTTACAATGATGGTTAGCGTAAAACTTGATAAAGATGGTCACTCCTATTTTGATGCGGACCTTTGGATAAAAATATCTAAGTGTTATGAACTAAAAGCTGGCAATAAAATTCTAGTGTGTGCACCACAGCCTGGTCTAATTAACATGGATGTTTACATCCCCAATGTCATCAGGCGATCAAAGTCCGATCGAGGTTAATGTCCTTTCATCTTTCTCCATGTTGGCATATTACTTAGCAAAATTGGGGTATTTGTTCTGACTAATTGATCACTATTTAAGCAACCAATTGTGATTTCATTTTCTGACTCCATTCCTAGGAAGTAACAAATTCTAATTACCAATTTATGCGCAGTAGATATTCTTCTACCATGTTCTGAATAAATAATACCTTTCCACCTTTTAAGTAGGATATGTTGGATGCATAGTGAATGATCTGTATATTACTAAGCATACCAAATTTCACTGGAAGGACTTGAAGAATGTCATAAACTTTGTTGATAATCTGACAAAGATAGCACAACTTATGAACGCTGGATTTTGGATGGGATTAATTATACCTATGGTGCACACATTGAACACACTGGTATCCGTCGGTGCTATACAAACGGTATTTAACCCCTTTCCATGACGGTGTTCGGAACCGTCGCCAAGTGAGTGATGGTGATAGGGGGTCCTTCCCTCATGACCCAGAAACTGTCGGGGATAGGGAGCCGAGATGCATATACAGTACTCCTACTCATTTGTGCTAGAATTGCCATCGCAGTCGGTATTCTGTGGTGCTACGTTTACGATGTGCGGCCCATCACAAACGGTTCACTATTATAGAAAGTGTATGATAAGCATACAATCACACACATTCACTTTTCCCAAACCATATGCGATAACTAATTAAGAAGATTAGCTAATCGTCGTACGAGTGTCGGACAGGATTACGAAACATCGAACCGTCGTAACATCGTCGTATATGACAACTATCGTACCTATTCTGTGGTGCAACATTTACTATGCATACTTCATCAAAAATAGTTCATGGTTGCGAATCATGCACGATAAGGCAACTATCACAAACATTTAGTTTCCCCTCATCATTTGTGATAATGTCTGACATCGCACACGCTTTGCAAACAACAACTGTGTGCATGCTTGCACACGTCTCCTCTCTGTGAACCGTGTCGGATTATGGTGTATATCGCAAATGTTTGTGTTTTACCAACCGTGTGTGCCGTAACTACCGGGAAAGCGTAATTTTACCATAATTTAGTTGAGGGTATTTCAAATTGTACCGGATTTGAATTTGAATGTATGCTATAGCTTTATTCATATCCATCAAGTTCAAACAACCAATGCATTATTCGATTCATAGGTACATATGTTCAAGAATTACATAAGAACCAAATAAAGAATGATGAACCACCATTGTATACTTGTACAATTAAAGATAGTAAAGAAAGGGGCGAAACACATTCTGGTTGCTGAACAAGGTGAAGCGGAATGCCCATATTATGCGGTCCTCCATGTAGAAGGAACACACGACTCTAGTCCAACCCCTTGCGATGGCCGACCGCCCATCCTTCACGGTCTTCATGAAAACATCTAGATAATCATCATGTTCTGGTAGAAATACTTTAACCTTTGCATGCCCACCAATCATGTAGTTTGAGAGGTAATCTAGAGTAAACTGCTTTGGCAACCACTGCGAAGGAAAAAGATTCATACATTGTCATCTAACACAACTCATTATGGGCAGTAGAAAGAAGGTTGCAGAGTTCTTATTTACCATCCTGTAGTTTGCTGTTCTCTTCGATAAAGTGTAAACAAATAATTTAATTGCCATATTTTGACGCATTTTACTAACAGTCTTTATCAGCTTCATTACTTGATGCTGGTTCATCCATATCTCATTGCCCCATACGCAGAAAGGGTCGAAGAGTGGATCTTTACCAATGACATATGTACCTAAAAGCACCAAGTTAATATTAGAAGCTAAACAACAATTACACAATGATGTAGTAGAACACTCTTTTATAATATCTTATGACATCCAATATACTCACATATTAGATGAATTAACATCTTATATTATGGGCCGGAAGGAGTTTATTGCATTCTTACAAATTATCGGCTGATTAACTGCTGTTGTATCCATGGGTTAGAGTTAGTTTGAGCTAGTTCAGGCTCAAATAGCCCTAAAGTATATCAAAACACGAGGACTAGTTTGAGCTAGTTGCATCTAAGCCACCCAAAAAAACTATCCAACCCAAGAGATGCTAATTGGAGCTAGTTCTCCTAGTGCATTTATTGTCAATCTAACCCTGTCATCCAAACACTTCTTTGGATGGAGTATTGGAGTTAGTTCAGGGTTAGTCATGAGCTAGAAACTAACTCTAACCGCTAGCAATGTTGAGCATCCAAACAGGGTTGTGTTGTTGTTGTTGTTGTTGCTGCTGCTCTTCTACGTATATCTCGACTTCATCAAAACTTTAA
This sequence comes from Triticum urartu, assembly GCF_003073215.2. Taxonomy (NCBI): domain Eukaryota; kingdom Viridiplantae; phylum Streptophyta; class Magnoliopsida; order Poales; family Poaceae; genus Triticum; species Triticum urartu. Next base: position 15,996 of record NW_024113309.1, on the reverse strand, counting down.
GGTAACACTCTTCCTTGTTGCTATGTAGCCTAGGGTTTCATATTTATACATTAAGTACAATGCATGTTTCTATGTAGCCTCTGATATATTAAATATGGCCCTAGTTAACCTGACGATAAATGGGTTACAGATATATTCAGTTAAAAGTCTGATTCACTGATTAGTCCCTTATCAGCTCCCGGTCTATATGGTACCAGCTACCGATATCCTGAACAATGAGTATATATAAGGCACGAGATGAAACTAACCTCGATGGAAAACAACACTCATTCGCAAAATTGTCCTGTGTAGGTACATCGAGAGGCATGTTAAGCACAACAGGCTAAACATCAACCAAAATTATCCATGAAAGACAAAATAATCTCCAAAAGATAGCTTCAGTGTGCATGTTTAAGCACGCTAGTAAAGTAAAACAAGTGGAAAGGTGTGTTCACTTCAACAGGCCTAACATTTAACAACAAGCAAACATAGTCATTCAAACTGTTATTGTGCTGGTCTAAGTACACTGGTTATTGTTAAATAAAAATGGAAAGGCATGTTAGCTACAAGATGCAGCAACCAAATGTAGTCATTCATAGTGGTATTGTTGAAACTGGTACTGATGAAATTGAACTGCAGAGTTCATACTTGCACATATAGAACATCCCTTTGTGAATAACTGTAATAAACAAGGCATACTACGAACAACCAAAGATAGCATTTGAAACTAGACATATGCTAACTACAAACAACCGAACAATCAAAAAACCCTAAAAGAGGCATATGCTAGCTATAACAGGCTTAACAACAAGCAAATATATGTGTTCCTATCGGTATGTTTAAAACTAGATTGATGAAATTTACTGCACAATAAATAATTTCACATATAGAGCATCACATTGTGAACAACTGAAATAAACAAGGCATACTAGAAAGAACCAAATATAGCAATTAAAACTGGACATATTCTCACTACACTACAAAAGGAACTTGACAAAAAAATCATGGGTTTCCCCCTGTGAAGAGGCACGACAAAATAAATCATGGGTTTCTTCACTTGTCACAGATGGGCTCGTTCCCATGGGAAAAGCACGGACCCTGGATGCGCTCCATGTTGTTGCAGATGGGCTCCTTCCCCTTGGAAGATCACGGCTGTAGGGTGCCTCCCTGATGTCGTAGACTAGCTCTTTCCCCTTGGAAGAGCCGGAGAGGGTGCCCTCCTCGTGGTCGCCGTCTATGAGGTCTGACTTGGAAGTTGTGGATCCCAAGCCAGCGTCGCAGAATATGTCCTTTAGAAATGACAAAAGGAGATTGATGGCGATGTAGGATGGCAAAATTATTGACATCGAGCTAGAGGAGATCAGCAGCGGGGCCATGGGTGAGATCGACGGCGGTTGAACCCGAGGTGTTGGGGGTGTGCCACTTAACCTGTGACATAGTCCGCCTCAGGTCGTCGCTGTCGAAGACCTCCATGTCGTAGCTGGCGTCTGCGACATACCCGCATACTCTAGCCTACTGATTGACTGCCTGCCGCCATTAATGGTCGTCAGCTTCCTTGGCAACGTCGGGCGAAGACCGCCATACACCTCTTTTGGGCCAGTCGCTCCTTGAGTTCCACGGGAAGTGTAGCAGGGCTTAGGATGGGACGCTCTAGAGTGGGGGATGGGGATCTATGGGAAAGGGGGCATTTGGCAGCCGTCATCTAAGAAACTCACAGTAGCCTGGGTACGGAGATCAGTGGGTAAGATGCACCCTCCTTGCGGCGGCGGCGACAGCGGGGACCTTGCTAGGGTTTTGAGCGAGGGAGGGTGTGTGTGTGCACACCCGAGGAGGTTTTGGTGTGTGTGTGTGCGCGCGCACCCAAGGAGGTTTTGGTGTGTGTGTGTGCACACCCGAGGAGGTTTTGGTGTGTGTGTGTGCGCGCGCACCCAAGGAGGTTTTGGTGTGTGTGTGTGTGAGAGGAGGGGGAGGGGGCGGGGGTGTGTTTGAGGAAACGAGGCCGATACTGAAAAATTTACTATGCGGGAGTCAGACGCGGGAGTGAAAGGCCGGGTCTATTGAAAATTTTGATGATGGTGTATCGCACACGGTCCGGAGATAACAACCACGTGTTATGAAACAGATAAACCCTAGAGGCGGGCAGATATTTTCAAGGGATGCAGGCGGGATTGGGAACAAGAAATATCACACACGGTCGAAACAATAACTGTGTGTTATCAAACAGAAAAAAGCTGCAGGCGGGTAGATATTTTTGAGAGGGGAAGCCTCATGGAGCCCAATGTACTGTGTGGATGTGTGTGTGACAGGGGCACTGGCGTGGCACACGGTTATCTTGAGTGAACCATGTCTATTGCGTCATCCGACTTGTCTAATGTTCATAAATTTGGCGAAAAATGATGCGGGAGAGGGTCAGAACACGAACACACTTGCACGTGGACCAAATTTATGTATGAAAAGGGTGGTTTTGATGTTCAAATACCAAATTCAACTTTGATGTGGCACCTATCTCGCAAAGCACACGGTCTTGCTTGCCCCCCTCGTATCGGCACGAAGGGAATCCAAAGCTATGAATGCATGCCCCCCAACCGAGGTTCACCTAGCAAAGTGCGAAGTAGCTAGCAGCCCCCCTTTTGTCCGCCAAAAGGGAATCCTAAGCTATGAACGCATGCCCCCCCAACTTAGGTTCACCTAGCAAAGGGCGAAGTAGAAGCCCCCGCCCCCACACTTTCAGTCAGCGGGATAGACAGGCATCTCACCAAGAGGATCATAAAACGGACCAAGAATAATCCACCTTGGTCGTACAACCTCTCTCTTGTTGTTGGTCAAAGTGATGGCCATCCATGCGACCCCGGAGATGAGCTAGCTCGCCAATAATCACGCAAGTAGCTAGTCCTCAAAGACAACCACTGCATGCGTGTGGCACAAACATCGTATTGAGAGGTGTGTTTTTTAATACACAATGGAACAACTTTCATGTGGCACCGTGATTTCAAACTAGAAATCCCCACACTAAGTGAGGGTTAAGTTGACGACGGGGATTCATGGATGCGTGCATAGTATATGCGCTCAAACTTAATTTGGTCTGAATCTCACCATGACCTATACTACGATAAGACGAACCAAAGGAAGAATCCACCATGGTAACCAATCTTTTTTTCAGTCAATGTGATCATGGATGTCCATGCGGGCCCATGAATATATAGGCTTCTCACCGATAATCACGCGAGGGAGTGTATCGTTCTAAGACAACCATTACATGCATATGTATGGAGGTGATCCGTGCATGCATGTTTTAATACCATTTCACAACATTACTGTGGCGCGTGTGTCGAAAATCGTACAGTCCCCACACAGAGCGAGATCGGTTCATGACGTGTCGTTGTACTAGCCACTTCGACTCAATGGGAGGGATTCATGCGTACACATCCATGTGTGTGTGATCAAACTGTATCATCTCATGAGCATGACCTACATATATACTGTACTACAAGCAAAAAAACAATCCCCTCCTAAGTCAAATTAACCTCTCTCGTTTTCAGGCAAAAAGTAGTGATGGACCAAGCGGGCCCACCGATGCAAAGCATCAATATCGCTAATAACCTCTTAAGTGGGTGCGAGAGGAGAACCACCATCGCTTTGCATGTGGGCCAAACATATGTTGAATACCCAAAATGCACAACTTTGATGTGCCACATGCCTCAAAAACCGTAAACCCCCCGCACAGAGCGAGATTCATGAAGCGTACTAGATATGATGGTCGCCTTCCCCCTGTTCGACGCATACTATATGCTCCTACCGTAATACAACCCAAAAAGAATCCTCCTCGATGGTGAAATTATTTAACCTCTCCCGATGTAGGTCAAAGTGATGCATTCATCAACGATGGCCTCGTGGGCCCAGAGATGGAAGGGTCACACTAGAGTATCCTAGCTAGGATAACCACCGCCTGCATGCATGTGGCCCAAAGAGGTGTTGTGTGATGTTTGAATAGCCAATTTCACAACTATGATGTGGCACGTGCCTTGGAAACAGAAAAGTCCCAACACTGAGTGAGGTGTACTTGTTCACGGACGCATACGTATAGCATATATGCTAGTCCCCTCCCACCTCTTCGACGCGTATAATATACCTCCATAACACAAAAAAATATTCTACCTGGCTAGTCAAATTAACCTCACTGCCAGATGTTCGTCATAGTGATGGACGACGACCTCGCAGTCCAACAGAAAGCGTCACATGCGAGTATCGGGTGTCGTGTAGGACAACCATCGACTGCATGTGGCCAAAACATGTATGAAAGGGTTGTGTAATGTTTTAAATAACAAATTGACGACTCTGATGTGGCACCTGCCTAACAAAACGGCCAACCCACACGGTGGCTCACAACTCGTAGTGTATTGCGAGCCACCCGCCACCCCCTAGACGCACACAGCCCCACACACACATACCGCGAATCCACCACAACTATGATGCATGTTAAATTATTCCGCGGTGAACATATCTTTACCTACTATTAAAGGGAATAGGTATTCTTGGTTTGGTTTAGTACTTTTTGTTTGGCTCGTACACAGCCTTAGCAGCTTGGGCCAGGTACTTGTATGTTGATGGGCCTTTTATGGGCTTTCATAGAGACCGTGAAATCTATATCTATATTTATACCTACTATTAAAGGGAATTGGTATTGTATGAATGAAATCGGGAGTCTGCTGACTAAAAACTAATCGCCATAGTCAGGAGTTGAACACACGTCCTACATGAGAGACAACCTAGGGGTTGCCACCCAACCAGACAACATGATGCAATCTAAAGTGAAGTTATATTTTTTATAGATTTTGTTATCTATGACGCAGGTTAAAGAGCCCACGCAAGATTGAGATTCCATGTTGCTGGGTTGGGCCTTCGCCTGAGAGGTTCCTCCAGTTGTTTCGCTAGGCCTATGTGTGGATGAAAATTCAAATTAGGCCAAGAAACGGATGCATGGATATTTCATGTTGTACGGGGCAAAAGAACGCCTTGCATCAAGCGAGGCATGGCTAGTCGGCGATGTCCAAATGACTGCCCGTGGTCCGGGCGCCTAATAGGCACCGATGGCCTTACATGTAACTCTCAACTACGCCCCTGGACAAAAATAACTCCCAACTACGCTATGGTTCCTTTTGTGATTGTGCGGATGTTATGTATTTCTTCTAGACCTCAACGTGCGCCTCCCTGCCGTTGGTAGCACTCTTGGATGTTTAGGTGAATGGGACAATCAGTGTTTCTTTGAATTTATAGGTGGGACAAGTAGCATTTCTTCATAGTGTATTCACTATGAACCATTGTGATTGCACATAACCGTAATTTTCTTTCTCCTTGCAACACACGGGCATATGTGCTAGTGTTACCAAAGGAGTGATGTTTTAATTTCGAAAAAAAACAAAGATCATTAAGGCGTTTTAGGACATTAATAGATTAATTTTCTATGGGTATAATGTGCAAAAATCAAATTTGAGCTACATGCACACGTGGAAGTGCACCTAAATGGATTACAAAAACACATGTGTCTCACTTGGTGCATGTTTACTCCCCATGCATGAAATTTCAAACATTGAGAATCTTGATTTTTAAATTCTAGTACATCCAAAACTTATTTGAAGTTCATGAAACATATCGTGTTGTCATATTGACACCAGTACAAAGTGGCATTGTACTTTTTTTTGTCAAATCTAAGACCAATTTTGATGTAATCTTTATCTAATTACAAACGGGAGATTATTAATAATTGGGAACCAATATCCCAAACGGATTATCTATTCGAACCGTGAGTGTTAGACCAACAATGGATACGTGCCATGCTTCGGTTAAGCAATAAAGCGGCAGCATTAATCATCCAAATAGAAAAACAATATACATGACGCCATGCGACCTGTGTGCCGTGCGAGTAGGCATGAGTTAACGGGACACGTGCGAGTAATGCGCCGCGCAGGCAGACCGGGAGGCATGCGTGTAGGTGTGTGAATTGACGGAGGCGTGCTCACTGTGCAGTGCCATCAGGAGGCGTGCGAGTAGCTGTGTGAAGCGACGGTAGGCATGCTGGCAGTCCGGTGTGCCGGCTCACCGGGAGGCGAGCCAGCAGTTTGACCGCTGCCCGCCTCTCTCCCACAACTCCATATTAATGGTGCACCTGAGCGGCCACGCCCCCATTGTCGCCACATACATAATCCTCTCTCTCCGCTTGCATCCTCAACGCCGCTCTTAGTCCTCAAAGTCGCTAGTGTATGAGGATGCCGCCGAAGCACCCTATCGGAGAGAGTGACGACACCGGGGCTGCTGAAGCACCAAAGCACGACGTGGAGATGGAGAAAGAGGTTGCCGTCACCACGGAGGCGGAGTTTCACACCGACTCTGGCGACGACTCGGGCGACGATCCCAGTGACGACTCCGACGCCGACGGACAACTGGTTAGTCATCTATACCCATTTATGTGTCAAATAGATCATAGGGTTTCTTTGATTACTCCCGCCTCCCCCTTTTTTGGAATAGAAATCATATGGTTATGTTCTCCCAATCCATGAAATCTGAGTAAGTTTCGTTAGATCCATGTAGTGTATTGATTGTTTGAATGGTACAAGTGATAAGTGATTAGTTGTTTGATCTGTGCAAATGATTTCTGCTAGTAGTCTGACTAGGGTTAGTGTTCGTGCAAATAATTCCTAGACAGGACTAGACAATTGATTTTGAATGACCTACATATGTTTGTCCCATTATTTTCCCAAGATTGGTCTGCACATAGATGACTATGTTTGAAAATCGAAACATAATCTCTGGATATGTATAAATAAATATCCATAAATTCCTAATCCTACTTCACCGCATGTAAACATTGATTTGATGCCAAATTTGTTTTACTATTTGTATAGGTGTTGTTTGATCATGTGGACAGCGAGGATGAAGATGCCCAAAGGAGGTACAAGAGGCAAATCTTGGGGGAGCTTTATGCGGGAATGCATAATAGACATATTAGGACCTGGAACGACGGCTATCGATGCCCATTTTGCAACAACAAGCTTCATGACACGTATCAAAGTGTTCCGGCGCATGCAAGAGGACGGGCCGTTGGCTCTTTCAAGCAGAAGTATTCTCGTAGGGTGGCGCACAGCGCGTACGCCAAGTACTTGGAGAAGCTTCAGGATCGTGCCGGCCTGTGAGATGAGATGTGGGATCAAACTATGTACGCTTGAGTATGCTTAATGATGGTTGAACTATATACTTATGGTTGAACTATGCTTGTGTATGATTTTTATCTATGTATGAGTATGTTTAATCTATGTTTACTTATATCTAAATGTGGGATATGGATGCAATCAGTTCGGTTGATGGAATCTACCGTCGTCCTGGTTTATTGTTCCCCTTTGTAATTTGTGTTAAATTTTGACCAAAGATTTAACTGACAAAATATTAGTGCAGGTCAGCAAAAATTATATCATTGGATGGGTATTTGAACATAGTGTTCAAATACATATTTTTTGTGACATGCATAAACATTTCTTAGTTAAATATTTGGTTAAAATTTGGTAGAAATTACAAAGGGGACCAATAAACCAGGACGGAGGTAATACGTCAATCACACACGGTTCCAAACATTGGAACAGTGTGCAATGACTTTCAGTTTTCCTAATGCGTCAATCACACACGGTTGGCTCTAGCAAACTGTTGCCTCCAAAATTCTTTGTGGGACAGAAAAGACTCGCCACCCAATTCAAAAAAGAAAAAAGAAAACCCTCACCATACCCACGTCACAAAAACCCTCACCCCACCCGCCACCCCCTCCGGTCCCCATTCACACCTACACAAGCACCTCCGCATCTATGCATGGCACCGCCTATCGCGGCGGTAACAACTTAGCTCGATGCCTGCCGCCACCTCCAGGCTGCAGACAAAGCCCACCGCATTTTGCCACTTCCGCTTGTCACCGCCTATCACATCGACTTTCTTGATGCTGCTCGCGGTTGACAAAGCTCCGCTCGGTTGGGGAATCTGCTATACTGAGGGTTCTTTCTCATGGACAACAAGGTAACTAATTTAATGATATATTATCTCATCTCTTATCCCAGTTCATCTGCCTCCTTTAATCACCCGGCCAAAATCGCCGTGAATTCATTTTTATTCGAGCCGATTTTAGGGTTTTCTTCCATTCACAGAGTGTACAGTGCGCGGGCACATCAGGACTTTGCGGCCTCCGCCAGACATTCCATCCAACTGTACCAGATGACTTGAGGATGCGCACAATATGTTCAATCTCACCCTAAATCGGTTGGCATGCACTTTTACCCGTTAGTGCTATCCAAACGGTTTTATCCCCTTTCCGCGACGGCATTTGGAACCGTCGCTTAGTCAGTGATGGCAATAGGAGGGTCCTTCCCACACGACCTAGAAACTGTTGGGGATATGCCCTCCTGGCACACATGCTCAGCAAAATGAAGTTGTGTGCATCTGGCGAGCGCTCAAATACGGAAATACGTATAGTAGAGTTAAAAAATACAATTATACATGCGAAATTGTTTCTGGTCACAAGTACATCCCACACAGTCTGTCCCCGCAAAATGTTTCCGTTCGTATGTACACCCCACACAGTCTGTCCCCGCAAAATGTTTCTGTTCGTATGTACATCCCACATAGTCGCTCCAAGTAAAACGTTTCCGTTCACAGGTACATCACACACAATTTTCCACGTTAAATCGTTTTTGATATCGTTGACATTGCACATGATATTAACAAATTTATCGTTTGCGTTATTGAATTCATCACAGATGGTGCATAGAAGAAACTGTGTGGCAAAGGCTGTCCATAACACACAATTTTTATGTGGTAAACATTTGCGCAAGGTGGCCTAACGCAAACAATTTTCAAGAGGATGCCGTGTGTGCAGTGGATATTGATCGCACACATAGTGGTCCTAGAAACGTCTTTGATCTCCATGTCTATCACGCACGTTTCGCTTTCACAAACTGTGTTCAGTGTAATCCCAAATTAATCACTAATTAATCCCTAATTTGACAATCACATGTTTTGAATTTGAAAGTAGGCAATCACTTATTTCATATCCAACCATGTTTATTACAAATATAGGTTCAAACACAAATGCATAATTCGATGCACATGTACATGTACTGAAGAACTACGGAAGCACCAAGTAAAGAATGATGAACCATAGTTGTAGTAAAGACTATAAAGAGAGAGGGAAAGCCATTCTGGTCACTGGAGAAGGTGAAGCGGAATGCCCATATTGTGCCCTCCTCCATGTGTAATGCGCGAACGATTCTAGGCCAACCCCTTGTGATGGCTTCCCGTCCATCCTTCACTGTCTTCATTACGACTTCTCGATGCTCATTGTAGTCTGGATGAAATACTTTAACCTTCATTGTGGGCCCACCAATCATGTAATTTGCGAGTTAATCTTGAGTGAACTACTTCGGGAACCACTGCGAGCGAAAAAGATTCAGACATTGTTGTCTAACAACTCATTATGGGCAGTAAAAAGAGAGGGCTGCAGAGTTTTTAGTTACCATCCTACAACTCACTATTGCATTGGCTACAGCATAAACAATTAATTTGCTTGCCACCATTCATATCTTTTTGCTAATAATCCTTATCAATTTCTTCACTTGATGCTTGTTCATGAATATCTCATTGCCCCATACGCAAAAAGGGTCGATGTGTGGATCCTTGCCAAGGGCATATGTACCTACAAGCAACAAGTCAATATTAGAAGCTAACAAGTGTCCAGGCCTGGATCTATATGCACGAACGATGGGGGTAGTACAAGCCGAGGGATGAAGCTAACCTCGGTGAAAAATGGTGGCCACTCATGTTGTTGTCCTGCATAAGTAGTGGAAAGGCACGATAAGTACAACAACCTTAATGTCAAACAAATATAGCAAAGGTAAACAATATCATCTCCAAATGATAGCTTGAATGTATTGGTTTCAGCATGCTGTTAAAGAAGATATAAAATGGAAGGCAATGTTACTAAAAACAGGCTTAACAGCCATTAAATATTGCAATGCAAACTAGTATTGTTGAAAATGAAAAGAACGTAGGTAATGCTTAAACATCACACTGGATATTGATGTAGTCGAGTGGCACAGTTCTGACTTGCGCATAATGAACAATACATTGTGAATGACTGAAATAAACAAGGCATAAATGACCAGTATAACAACCAAATATAACCATTGAAAACTAGACAGAGTCTCACTGCAACTAACTTAACAAGCAAATACAGATAAACATGGCATATGCTTGGAAACTGGACAAATGCTCATTGCAACCAACCTAACAAGCAGATACAAATAAACAAGGCATCTGCTTAATAACTGGACAAGTGCTAAAAAAGCAACCTAACAACCAAATATAGGTAAACAAGGCATATGCTTGATAATTGGACAAATGCTCACTCCAACCAAACTAAGAAGCAAATACATATAAACAAGGCATCTACTTGATAACTAGAAAAATGCTCACTCCAACCAACCTAACAACCAACTACAGATAAACAAGGCATCTACTTACTGTAAACAACCAAATATAGCCATTCGTGAAACTGAAGTGGACAATTCATACTTAAACATCACATAGCGATATTGAACAATACATTTTTGCATAACTGAAATAATTAAACAAAGCATAGTTAAAGCACCGCACGACAAATGGTACTACAACGAAGGGTTCGGATTGGCAAGCTAGAAAAGGTAAGATTTGATGATAGAATGTTGCCTCACATTTCATGGATGGGATCCTTCCAGTTGGTAGAGCACAGACCCATGGTGCGCTCTCTGATGTCACAGATGGGTTGTTTCACCTTGGAAGAACCTTCGTGGGTGCCCTCGTCATGGTCGTGGTCGATGAGATCCGACTTAGCAATTGAGGATCCCAAGCCGCCGCCATAGAACGTGTCCTTTAGAAATGACAAAATGGGCTTGATAGCATACAAAGCTCGCAAATCCTTGACCGCTTGGCGGAGGAGATCAATGCAGGGTCGTCGAAGAGATCGACTGGGTTGAACCAGAGGGGTTGGGGATCGACCACTTAACCTGTGACATGGCCCGCATGAAGCCGTCGCTGTGGACAAGCTTGATGTCGTAGCCAGCTTTCCTGAGATATAGTAATACGCTAGCCCGCTGACATGAAGCCTTCGGCATGGCAACGTAGTCAACGTCTTCGCCGACTTTCGCGACGACGTGTTGCTCCAGGATCGACAGGTCAGGGTGAATGGTGGCCACCTCGCCAACGTCCAGCGGAGAGGCCATGATAAACCTCTTCTTGGCCGAACGCTCCTCGGGCTCCCCGGGATACATGGTCGAGCTTAGGCTGCGACATTCTAGAGCAGGGGATGTGGATCTAGCCGGGAAGGACACCATAGGCCTCATCTAAAAACTCAGGGGAGTGGGGCGACGGTATGGAAATCGCTGGGTAACCCTAACATTTATTATCTAAGCTAGAAGGAATGAGCAGACCGGCATGGGTTGGCGGCGGCGCCGGTGGCTGCCGTGAGCTAGGGTTCGAGGGGGGAGGGGGGAGGGGCGGGTGGGGGACTGTGGAGGGGGGTGTTTGAGGATACGCCGCAGCTACTGAAATTTTTAGTAATGGTGGGTGGAGATGGTGGTGGACGAGGGAGGGCAACGGTTCAAATGCGTCAGCTACTGCAATTTTACTATAAGGTCAGTGCTGGAGGAGTGTGGGCGATGGTTGAAGTACGGTGGCTACTAAAATTTGGTTAAAGCAATTGATGTGGGGCGGGAATGCCCAAGATCGTGCATGGTCCAATAAGAATATGCGTGTATGATAATAAGGAAAAGTGGCGCGGAACCGTGATTTTTTGCAACGCTGAAGGCGGGTAGTTTGTTTTTATATTTCGAGCTAGCTGGTCTATCGCACACGGTTTGTCCTAATTTCCAAATAAACTTACACACCTTAACTTGCATAGGTGGTTATTTTACAGCGCACTTGCATCGCACATGGTTAAGCCAATACCTCCATCCTTTGCTCGCGCTTTCGCGGTCGTGGTGATTTTACAGCGCACTTCCATTGCACACGGTTGAGCCAGTACCTCCTCCTTTGCTCGCCCTTGCGCAGGTGTGGTGATTCACAGTGAACTTGTATCGCATACGGTTAAGATGTTATACCCGTGTCCGTTGAGCGTCATCAGAGTCCTTGCAGCAAAAAATAATGTTAGAGAGGGTCAGAAGACAATCACACCAGCATGTGGCCCAAATATATATGAGTGAAAAGGGTGATTTGTAATGTTCAAAATTCAATGCACAACTTTGACCGCACGGGCCCACGGTTGGGCGCGTCGTCGAAGATCAATGAGAGGGGCCAGAAGTCAAGAACCACATAGAAGTGGCCAAATATATGTAGGAATCTTGGGGATGTTTAAAACTTTAAATACACAATGCATAACTTTGGTGGCACATGCCTCGCAAACCCGAAAGCACTATATATATATTACCTAGTTAGGATTCTTGGCCCACACCTCCCACTTTGTGTCAGCGGGTCGGATGCACATAATGATCGATACTTTGGTCATACATGCATGTCGCCATGGCCTACCATAAGATGGACCAATGAATCTAACGTTTGGTCAAACGACTGCTGTTGTTGTTGATAAACCGCTTGGGCCAATAGATTGAACCATCATAAAAATCGCATGAGAGGACCACAAAACTAGCACCTCTTGTATGCGGCCCAAAATGATGTACGTTGGGAAGGGGTGATGTGTGTTTTCAATATAGAATAATGTACAATTTAGATGTGGTGCCTACCTCTCAATACAGACAAAAACCATGAAGGCAAGGTTGTTAAGGACGAGATACGCAGGGTATGATGTACGTCAAACCCAGCAATCCGAGCATGTGGGAGGCAATCCTGACAACGCATGAGATCGAGCTTTGGTTGAGTGACATGTGATGGTGATCGGGCCTAACACGAACTAGGAAGAATCCATTCATGGCCAACAGAAACCCCTCATTATTGGTCAAAGGGGTGATATATATACACTCGGGGAGCCCACAGATATGTGTGCCGTCACAAAAAACCGCACAAGGGAGACGTGGTTGATTAGAAGACACTGTATGCACTACATGCGGCCCAAAAATATGTACGGTACGGTGGTGTGTGGTGTGTTTAAATCCCAAATGCACAACTTCGATGGGCCACCAACTACATTACAAACCGAGCACCGTACTCGACTTCAAGCCTAGTCCAATATGTACGATGTCAGTTTCCCAACTTCGAGGCAGCGATGTCGGGGGGGGGGGGGGGGGGGGGGGGGGGGGGGGGGGGGGGGGGGGTTGTCCCACGGATGCGCTCAAACTTTATTTGGTCTAGCATGGGACACATCTATATCTATACCCCTATATAGTCTGCGAATAACTTTGAAAGTTGGTCATTGGATGAAGCCAATCCGACAGTACAGAGATGGCAAATCCAAGCACTACTGGCTGTTGGATATCATCTACATTCCACCAGATTCTGCCACATGTACAATCTAGAAGACTCCATGGTTGAACTTAAGCATAATGCACAAACCTCAAAACACAAGCACTTCTCCTTTGTTCTCTAGAATCTTCCATATCTTAATTGCCCAATTTTTTTTTCTAAATGAATTGTCACTTTTGTATTTACTTTATGCTTTACAATGCACAATTCCATGAATCTTAAAATAGGTTTTTTTATAAAACTAATTGATTTTGGATGAGATGAACTATAAGAATTAAACGAACATCTACATCATGCATATATGACTCAAAGCTTACATGCTATAGTGTGGTATTTATTCATAATTTGGTTACCAAATCTCATGCGTGCAATGCATGTGTACCTTACTAGTTTGAATAGGAAACCATCATGGTCAAACCCTTCTCGTTGTTGGGTCAAATGGATAGATTGTGTGGGCCCCACTAATTGTTGGTAAAGGATAGTATATATACCTTAGGGAGCCCACCGATATGTGTCGCATCTATAAGCCTCACAAGGGAGACATGCTCGAGAAGAACACCCTGCCCCCTATACCCTGCATGCAACCTGAAAAGGTTTATATAATCGCCATGGCAGGTCAAGACAATCATTCTTTAATTTTTTAGAGGAAAAAATAACCCATAAAAACAAAGTAGGTTTATATAATCGCCATGACAGGTCAAGTTAATCATTCTTTAATTTTTTAGAGAAAAAAACACATAAAAATCTAGTCTACAAATTAGCAAAACAAGGATCCCAAGGTTTATATAAATGCCATGATAGGTCACTATAAAGATATAATATATCTCTATAATGACCGTGTCAGAGCATTTAAATGAAGCTTGAGATATGCAACTTCCCACCGGGTCACCCATCCTTGGACTATTCCAGCTCGAGCATGCTTAACTTATGCATTCTATTCGACTAGGCTAGCGGATGGGAAGCCGGCCTTTGCTGATAAGAATTGTCTCCTTGCCATTAAGGCGTTTCACGCTGGTCACCCTATGGGACCTACTCCCTCCTATCACACACATTTGTGCTTTTAGAAACTATGTGGGATATTTACATGGCCGGTGTGAAACTGCTAGCCTTCAATGAGCATTGACACGGGTAGCGGGAAAATAATGGGAGAAGAGGCGGGAACCCGATGAGAGGAGTGGCGAGAAATGGTAGCTTGTTTAGAAAACCTAGTAGAGAAGGAAGCATGAGCTGGCACGACGCATGCGCACAGTGCTTACCAATGTACTGCATGTGCTGTCAAAAGGGCCCAGGGTTGCTGTTTGATCTGGGAGCATCCAATGGTGGACACATACGATCCGTGGGGTTTGGGTTCTGGCCAATCAAAACGCATGACTCAGATAGCACACAGTAGGGGGGGAGGGGGCATTGGCAAAGGTTTCGTAGGCACACGACTTTCGTGAGTGAACTGTGTGCTATTTGAAAACATTTCGTGAGAAGAATCTCAGTTTTTAAATCCCCGTAAATCTAAAACTAACCCAAAAATCTTGAAACCTGGCATGGTGTCACGACATGGCACATATATGTTGAGGAATTTTTTTCATCCATTTTGGCACAAGTTTTATTACAAGCCTCTTACAAATTGGAGCTTCTCTCAAAGAAGCCTCATGGTTCTGATAGGGAAACTTGTCCCCCTTGTGGGCGAAATGAAATCACTGCCTCTTTCGCCTTGTATTTTCTTCTATGGGCAACGTGGAACGACAGGATATCCGTGCTGAAGTTCAAACTTATTCAGGGTTCATTTGGCCTTTTTATACACTAATTGAGCTTCCAAGGCATTTAATGTCCATAATTCAAATATGAACTTCAAATACATGTTCCAGTTCAACAAAATGGCTAGAAAATTTGTACGTGTGTCCTTGGGTGCAAGTTTAGGTCCCATGCCAGGAATGGGAACGAATTACAATTATACCCGCGTCCTGGCTCGTCCTCAAACATTTGGAATCTCGGTTTTTGAATCCCCGTAAATCCTAAACTCACAAGAAAGTCATCAAAGGTGGCATGGTGTCATGTCATGGCACATATATGTCATGGTAAAAATATTGCCCAATTTGGGCCAATCTTTATTATAAACCTCTTACAAACTGGAGCTTCTCTCAAAGAAGCCTCATGGTTTTGATAGGGAAACGTGTTCCCCTTATGGGCAAAATGTAATGACTGCCTCTTTTCACCTTATATTTTCTTCCATGGGCAACATGGAACGACATGATATCCGTGCTGAAATTTAAATTTATTCAGGTTTCGTTAGGCCTTTTTATACACTAATTGAGTTTCCTAGGCATTTAATGTCCATAATTCAAATCTGAACTTCAAATACATGCTCCAGTTCAGCAAAATGGCTAGAAAAATTATACATGTGTCTTTGGTGCATGTTTAGGTCCCAAGCCAGGAATGGGAACGAATTACAACCGTACATGTGTCCTGGCCCGCCCTCAAACATTTCGAATCTCGGTTTTTAAATCCCCATAAATCCAAAACTCACTAGAAAGTCATCAAAGGTGG